>NW_008687503.1:0-19372 GCF_000695815.1 Acanthisitta chloris | reverse complement strand
CCTCCTGAAATGACAGGGAGTAACACAGCTCTTGCCAGTTTAGTGCGGAATACACGAAGGCTTGGCTGAAAGCAACCTCATTAAACTGGCTGTGTCGTTCAGAGCCAATCCAAACACACAGTCCTCTGATCACCGCATGACGGGCTGGGAATCAAAGGCAACTCACAATTAAACCCGTGACAATCAGGAAAAATCCTTACAATCCCCCCCCAAAGAGAATCCACCAACACTGTCCCCACCCTCCCTGCTTTTTTATTTATTTATTTACTTACTTACATAAGCAGCATGACAGAAAACTTGGAGGAAATCAGAAGCTTTAATGATGAAGTGACACTTCGGCAGCACTCTGGAAGATAGATACGCCCTTTGGAAACCCTGCAACAAAAACAGAAGGTATAAACAGACAGTAACTAATTATTCTGATTATATCTTGGAAGACCTGAAATACCCGACTGCAGCAGAACAAAGCCAGTGTGCGCTCGCAAAAGTAAGTCACACCCTCATTTGAAAGAATTCACCCAAATAAACCTAAGTGCTTCTGCGTTGTTTTTGTTTGTGTGCATGTTTTTTAAGGTCTAGGCGGCTGATAGGAAACCTCTGCCGTACCCTGGGGGGATCCCATTGCCTTCAGCTAAAATTAGACTTCAAGGAAAGCAGGAGAAGGCAGGAGTCTCCAGCCTGCTCTGGCATGGCAAGGCTCCCACCACGCACACGTTGGGCTTTTTCCTCCCTTCCCACCGAAACCAAAAAGTGAGAGGTTTTTTTGGATTAAAATAAATTAGGGAAAATAAATAAGGTGTGCTTCTAAGGAGAAGGGAGGGGATAGCAGGTCTACCCTGCTGCTAGGCTTGGAGTGATCCAAGCCAGGACCAGGATGGGGATGCAGCTGAACCATGGGGACTACACACAGGATGCAATGGGATGCTCAAGACACCAGTGAGAGGAATTAGCAAAGCCCACCAGCAGCACACCCACCATCATGGATGCAGAGTAAGGCACCTGCTTTACTGTGGCCCAGGACACCAGTGACAGGAGCCTGTGTTACAGCAGACGGCGTGCAGAGCAAGGCACAGGGATGTGCTCCGTAGACATTCCTGTACTCTCCTTGCCTTGGAGGAAAACCATAATTTTCCTCCACTCCTTCTCTCTGCCCTCCCCCCACCACATTAAATGCCAGCAGAGCTCAGGGGAATATTTAATCTCAAACCTCAGTAATCAATCAGTTCACCCTCATGCATGAGAAAGAGTCACAGCGGTAAGCACCAAATCCCATTTCTATCCAGCAATACGATGGTTTAATTACACACATAACATTTGCCTTTTAACATAAATCCTGAACAGCTCCAGGCAGCCCCCAGGTTGTGGGTGGGGAAGGGCACAGTGCTGGGGAAGAACGTGGAGATGGGGTGGAAGAAAGGGAGGAGAAACCATTATGGCAGTTATTTAAAATGACAACTTTATACAGCTGCTCCAGTTTGCCATTGGCACAGCGATGCTTTGGCCTTGTGTTTGCTGTCCCAGAGGATGGGCAGCAAGCCCACATCCAGCCCTGCCACCAGAAGCTGCATCTGTTTCATCCCAACACACCAGCAGACACATGGAAGAAAGGGTATGGAAAATGCAAGATGGGCACACATGGAAAGGCCTGGCCAGGCTGTGATACAAGTAACAGCAATGGAGCCTCCACCAGTGCTGTGAGACTTACTCCAAAGCCTGCTCACATCAAAGGGAGCTTTTCTAGCCTGGTCTGAGCAGGTTTGGGATCACTCCCTGCCAACACCTGTTATTTCCAAGTGCAAGAATGGCCAGACCAGCAAGACCATCACATAGCTGCCAGTGCAACAGGTAGGCAGCTGCGAGCAACATCCCTCCTTCACCCAACCAGACCAGTCCCGAGGGGCATAGCTCACAAACGTCCATGCTGAAATATATACATATTGCTTTTAAATATAAACACATGCACAGACTTTTCTAATATACAGGAACAAAAGAGGGGACACCCTGCTGAAACCCCATGTGCAGCTCCACTGCTCTTGCAGCGACGAAGGAAATGAGAAGCAGAGACTAGGCACGCACGCCCTTGCCGTGGTGTGGTTTGGCTCTGGGAACATTTCTGGATTCTCCAGTGTGAGCTCTGACCTCCAAGAGAAGCAAAATGGTCTCAGAGCCACTGAGGTAGAGAAGTGGAGAAGTTCCTGGGAGCTCAGCCAGGCAGGTGGAATGGGATGGAGAGTTGGGCCCTAGGTGCTCGTGGGGATGGCTGACCCCAGTCCATGCCCCACCAGCTCAGAGGGCCCCAAAACACCCGTTGTGCCACAAGAACAAGACAAGACCTACCCCAAACCCACAGTGCACAGCAGAAAGCAAGGTCCCCTCCCAGGCCTTGGCAAGAGGACGCACCCATCCATAACCACAGTTCCAGCCTTGCCAGACCACAGTGCTCGGACAAAGCAAGGGAAACAAGCTCAGGACTGGGGGCCTTGGGATTACCTTTGACTTCTCTATGTGTAGCAGAGCTGTGTTTCTGAACAGTCTTTTTTCAGGCAGACCCCATGGCAGCCTTTGTAAACACATAAGCATGACTTTCAAGGGGCTCACAAAAGAGGCTTTGGGAAGAGGAGGTGGCGCAGAGTAACAGGAATTTTTAATTCCTCTTGAGAGGAAACCCCACGGAGATGTGAAAGGGAAACCTACTGCAACCCAGATTTCCGCACCATGGCCTCCTTCAAAGGCCAATGCTCCCTCCCCTCCTTTATTTTTGGCTTCAGTTTCCCCAAGATCTGTAACGCCAGGAATTGCTTGGCACAACGGACTAAGTCCTCAAACTCCACGCACAGGGAAACTATTGCTCTTACACCCTCCCTGATCTCTTTAGCCCATGTCAGGAGGTGCTCAATTAAGAGGGATCAGGCACCATTAGTCACATGCAGCATGTTCCCAGCAGATCCAGCTATATCCCCTCCACTCCCAAAGAACAGAACTTCACAGTGCAATTCAGGACAAAGATACTCTGTGCAGTATCTAGAGCAAATTAAACCTCCCAGGCACAGCAGCAAGCATGGATTTATTGATTCATGGAAAACGTCCTTATAAATTACTTCATTCAGATCAACGAGACACGACAAAACGAGGACTATCCTCAGCAGTGAGAGGCTTCAGCGCTAGCATTCCAGTCCTATACTCTGGAGGAAAACAGTTTTTCCAAGAAGACCCTTCTTACAGGACTTCAAGGAGCTGGCAAGGGCGATACAGAGGCCAGTGCAGAACTGTGCCATGTCTCACCTGGTCCCCACCTCTCTGCCCCACAGTAGGCAGAGCCAATGGATGATTTTTGCAAGCAAGTAGGCAAAAATGCTGCTTAACATCACTTTCACATCCAGAGAAGCTCCATCCACACCTGCATGTTGGCCTGTATAGGGCTGCAGCCGCCAGGCAGGATGGGACACAGAGGCTGCTGTCTCCAACAGCATCCCAGTCATTGCCCCAGCCACATCTCCTGGGTTTGCTCACCATGGGACAGGGAGGTGGGACAGCCTGCCTGGTGAGATGTTGCACAGCTCCATGTGGTTCTGTGAGCCCATGTGCTCTGAAAATTACTTCTCCTGGAGTATGGGACTCTCAAATGTTGCAGCTCATTAATCTTAACTGCTTCTCTTGATGGCTCAAGGTGCTTCTTTCATCAAGCTCAAACTCCCTCCCAGGGACACCCAGACAGCAAGACAAGGCTAAGGCTATTTTCTGCAAGTGTTTGTTCCAGTGGTTAAATGCAGCTCAAAAATAAATAGAAATCCAGATGTACCTGTGTCTTGTTTAGGGTAGTATGCATCTGGCTTTGGCTTCCAGACACAGGCTGTTTGCTGGACTGAAGAGACACTGAATGCACCACCACCTCTCTGACAAAGTAATCTACACTTCCATTTTACAGCTTCTTGATGAAAAGGCAAGAGAAGCCTCAGCACAAAGCATCTCCCCAGCTTTTGTGCACGTGCAGCACTTCCCCATACTCTCATCAGTCAAACCAGGGCCAGGCACTGCCCTTTCACCACTGGCTCAGTAGCAGTCCTGCTCCCAAACTGCTGTTGGCAGGAGTGGGAGCAGCTGGTCATGGCTCAAATCACTTTCCACAACTCCAAAGCATCTCCTGGGATCACCACCTAGCATCCCCATCTCCAGATCATCACCTAGTTTTTAAAATCAGCACCAATTTGAGACCCACTTCAAAACACCATCAGCAAAGACGCTGAGTCACATTGTTGGATGCCTCCAGGACAGTACCCATGGAGGTCTTCTAGGAACGCCTCTGCCTCCTGTGAACTCCCCCACTGGAAACATTAAAACTCCAATTATCTCGGCAGATTAATAGAGTATGGCATCTTCTGGCAGCAACCTGAGGCAGGGACTCCCAGCAGCAATGAGTTCAAGTTATCAGGGCACACAGGCACACACAGCTGTGTTTGTGGTCCCCATTGATCCCAGACACCTACGCCCCACCACAGTGCCTCACCCATTCCCCAAAACACACCCCATTTCCCCTGGCACTCATTAGTATTTTGATAAATAAACCTGTCTCATCACATCTATTCACTTAACTCACCATCACGGGGTTGCCATTCCCACATGCACTAGGTTTGGAGAATAAAATGCTAATGGGTTTCACATCTCTGGTGTGATGTGGTCTCTCACCTCCTCCCAGCCCCAGGGCATGGCTCCTGGCTCCCCAACATCCTCCTGCTGCTCCAGCATCCTCCTGGCTCATGGGCCAGGAACTGCTGCCATGGATGGACCACCTGCTTCCACCCTGGTATTTTGAGGGTGGTGGGGAGAAAATGGACTTGCACCACTGCAGTGTTTGCAAACATCCCCTTGCAGCAGATCATAAAATCACAGAAATAATCACAGTTAGGTTTAATAAAGACTAAAAGGATGTCAGTTGAGTAAGAGCACTTAAACAAGAGCTACATTGGTGTTTGTACTAAATTGGTCTGCAGAGAAGATCAGATGAGCTGAGCATGGCAGGGCAGCAGGGGTGGTGGAAATGGGGGTTGCCAGAAGGTGCTCACAGCTCTAAGGGGCACAATGAGTAACACTGCAGTGCCCAAAACTCAGAGTTGGGATGGCTGCAAGCCATGCCAGCCCTTCCCAGCACAGGTGAGAGGAAGAGTGAGCTGGCACACGAGCTTTGTGCAGGTCATTACATCCCTGGCTGATGGGCCCAAGCACTTTCTGGTTGTGCTGCCTCAGAAATCACCATCATCATGAATATCATTAAGGCCAGGCACAGCAGCATTGGGGACTATCAGTCTCTGCTGCAGTTCTTTAATGCTGCATTCTTGCTGTGGCACAGCCTGTGAGCATCCCTGGTCACCACACGCTTCCCTACTGCTGCTGCTATTGAAAAGTGAGGGAGGGGAAGGGGAAGACTGAGGACTGTGGGCTTTTAATAAGCTTGGGGTTAGACCACCACTAGCAAGCTGTGAACATCCATCTGCATTGGGCACTGCATGGCCTGGAGCTGGTGCTGGGAAAGCATTAAGCTTCCCATGAGCTCAGGTAAGAGACCAATCTGCTCCTTTGCCCAGATGTGTCCATGTCACGCAGGAACATACCCATTTCTTCACTCACTGCAAATCATTTAAAGAGGAAAGGCAGAGTGTGGGGCTGAAGTCAAGCCCAACAAACACTGCAGGGATGAAGGGGCAGAGGATGTGTCACCACTCGCTGTGGTTTTCACCCTCACCTGGGGACCTTCTTCTGACTGTACCTGTGGGAAAACCTCTGCTTTCACAGCAGCCCATGTGAGGGCAGGGAGGTGAGATCTCACCTTTCTGAGCTGAAAACTGGCCCCACACTGGAGTGCTGCTCTGCCCCTGAGACACCAGGAAAGCACAAACCACTCTGTCCCTGGAGAGCAATTCTCTGCTTCTCTAAACTAACAAACTCAGGCATCGCCACGGAAGCTGAGGAGTTGATCTTTCAACTGTAAAGCTGATTTCCCCTACTTTTATCTAAAATTTGGGGCAGGCACCAATCTCTTCACTCACCGGTGACTAGTGATAGGACCTGAGGGAATGGCACGGAGCTGTGTTGGAGAGGTTTAGGCTGGATATTAGGAAAAGGCTCTTCACTCAGAGGGTATTTGGGCACTAGAACAGCTCCCCAGGGCAGTGTTCACAGCACCAAGCCTGATAGAGCTCAAGAAGTATTTGGACAATGATCTCAGGGACATTATGTGCTTCTTGGGGCTGTTCTGCGCAGGGACAGGAGTTGGATTCAATGATCCCTACAGGTCCCTTCCAATTCAGGACATTCTATCCTCCTATGATAACATGCCTCCCCTCTCCACCTGTAAGTCAAATCAGGGATAAAGCAGGTCAGTGGTTCATTATTTCAGGGACCATGATGAGATATATATTTTATTTTATTTTTAATTAAAGGGAAATTCATTCATTTAAACATTTCAATCAGCTTAATTATACCAATCCAGGAATTTGCTGTTGGTTAGTGTTGTTTTTTTCTTTAAATAACAGAAGCAATCTTCCCAGGGAGAGCAAACACCCATTTCCCCTGGAAGTCCCCACCTCCAGCCACGGCTGCAGCCATCTGGGCTCTTCCCAGCACACTGGGACAGATGAGCAGGAGAGCACGGTGGGCACACCACACCACACTGCCAGCACAGAGGTGGATAAGAGGGTTAAATCCAGCTGCTCAGAGATAAGCTGGTCACATACTGCAGATCAGCAAACGGGGAATAGAGGTTAGCCAGCCTCCAGCAAATCCTGGCACAAGGCACTTGCATAGCCGACATTGGGTATTTAGCTCAGAAGTTGCCAGTATCAGAGACCCTGAAGCCACATTTCATTAAAGCTCTCCTGATGATCTGCTTTCTTGGCTACTCTGAAGCCTCCAACAGAGAAGGCTGAAAAGGTAGAGTGTCTCTTGGCTTTGAGGCTGGCACCCTGGGGAAGATGCAGCAGTGCTTTTTACTTGTTGTTGGGGCTTTTTGGTCTTTCAAGGACTCTTGTGGGGCCAAAACCAGAAAAACCTGAGATGCTGTCACACAAAACAAACCTCAGGAGATAAAACAACCGAAGAGCCACCCATCAGCACTAGCAGAGCACCCACACAGATGGACTTGGGTGCAAACAAGCATCCCCTAACATGCACATGACCACAACTTTAATCCCAGGCACATAAATTCCCAGGAGCCACCTTTGGACTAATACATTAAATTTCCCCACTGGCATTTAATTTCCCTTTTGCCTTCCAAGTCTAAAATGTCTTCCAATTTCTGCTCAAGCTGATCAACAGCTTTTTATTCCTTTGCATCCAGAAATACTGAACTGCTGCTTCTGGGAATTCTGCAAAGGTGGACAGGGACTTTTCTCTGTCCTTTAGCCACCAGCCATGCCCAGGTAGCTGCAGCATGACCACTAAGCTTTAAAACCTGTCAGACAATGGAAAGCTTATGGCTATGCTGCAAGTCCTAGCACTTCCAAAATCTGCACTGCATGAAACCCCAGAGCTAGAGACGTCCACAGAGCTGTACACTGAGCATCCCACACCTTGGTTGTGGTCCAGATACAGGGAAGCAGGAGAGAGCAACACGAGCCTTGCTCATGGGATGCCCCATCCCACTCTCCTCCCGGCTCTGTTCAGAGGCAGACAGCTGCATCCCATGTTGGTGTGTTTTGCATAATCAAAAAGGGAGTTAGCCTCTGTAACCACAACTCAAAGGGTATATTTAGCTCAACTGGAAGACAAAGGAGATCGGGTCCACCGCAGATTAAATTAGCTGAGTCTGCTTACGCCAAGAGCACCCGTCTGCCATCCACCACACCTCCCATGGATTTATTCCTAGCTCTACAATTCAGTGGTCCCCCAGAGAGGAACAGACCTCCTTCATCAAAGTTCTGAAAAGGAAAATACACAGCAAAAAGGTGGCAGAGTGGGTCCAACAGGTTCCCAAAGCCCTGGGCAGGACAGTCTCACAAGGGTTTGTATCATCCATCTAGACCCCAGAGCCACAGCACGGGATGAGGTGTAGAAAACCACATGGTGCTGCACCTCCTTCAGCCCACAGGGAAGGAAAGGATGACAGGGGACAATGAGGGACCCCTCAAACTGCCCAGAGCCCAGCTCCAGTGTGTCTCCTGCACAGTAAAGGAGGAAGGTGAGGACATTTCCCTAGTGGTATTCAGGACATTTGCTTCAGATCTGCCTCCCAGGAAAATGCTCATTTTCCCTGCCTAATTTCCATTGATATCATTTCATCCTCCATCTCCTTTGCTGCAGTCTCACGCAACTCAAAGACGCAGCCAAAGACATGGTTATTTTTACATTTTCCTCCCAGGAGATGGTATCTCCACGGGGCATGGCTGCCATGCCACATCAGATCACTGCACTGAACCAGCTCAGCTCCATGACAGCAGGATGAAGTCTGGGGGAGTCCCTGCCACCAGGTATTTTTCTGTCTCACTAGAATTAAAACTCCCCAACTCTTCCATCAAGGACATCCCAAAAAACCAAAACAGTCCCATCCCTGACGGCAGCAAGATGCTGTTCCAGCCCCTTTCTCCATAGTCCCCCACCCAAGCACCAAAACCATCTTTCAGTCATCCCAGTTTTAGATTTTTCTGAGGTTTTTGCATTTGTCCTGGGACCCTGAGAGGCACTTGCCTCACCCAGACCCAGGTCTTTGCAGATTCAGGACTTCCAAGTTGACCCAAATTTCCCCATCACAGGAAGGGACCAGGTTTGGCCATGCCAAAGATGTTGAGGTCCACAAGATGACCATCCTCTTCAATGTGACACATGAGCTTCAGCATGACATGTAATGCCTTTGGACCCACATCTCTTACTGGGCACTTTTACACTGAGAGAAGGAAAAAAGGCAGCACTTCCATAAGTAATCAAAGAGCTTTGGACTTTAAAGGGAGGGGAGATGGAGAGCAGTGTGGGGTACGTAGGAAGAAGCTGGTTTGTACAGCCCTGGGAAAGGACCAAGCAGGATGGTCTCATGCACGCTATGGTGCATTTGTATGACGGTTACAATCTGCAAGTGAACCCTCCTGCCCTTAAGATCACTCTTGCCATCATTAGTCCAAACCAGGAAGCCAGGCATGCAGGGAAGAAGGTACTGCCTGTGCCCAGCTTGCCTGTAGTTACTTTACATATAAAAGTGATCATAACAAATGTTCGCACCCTAAAAGAAATCCAAGTGCCCTTCCCCCTCCCACACCTCCCAAAGCAGAGCACAAATCCAGCTGCTCTGCTATCTTATCTTGATGCAGAAACTGTCTGGGACAGAGATAGAAGGGTTCCCTGAAGGCACAGCTTATTAAAGGCATCTTTATGTAGTCGGTTCTCAAAAACGGCCGCACTGAAGCACCGTTCCCAGACTGGTTTTCATCACAATGGCAACGAACACCACCCAGGCAGGGTCCCCCAGCCTGGTGAGGCAATGTGTTCCCGTGCAAAGCCACAGCACAGGGTTTTTCCAGGCTAAAAAGCAACTCAAGACCAGAGGGATACACCCAGGCCAAGACACTTTGGGAGACTCACAGCTGAGAGTCACAAGGAGCTCCCAAACACATCCTGCTCTCACCACAGGGTTGTTGCAGGGATGGGGATTGGCACAGTAATGAAGTCCACGGGATGCTCCCTATTTATCCAGCAGCTCAGCCTCTGACCCCATGCTCACTACTGCAGGGGATTGCACACTTGCAGTCAAATACTCCTAATCCCAGGTTTCAAGAGCCAGAGCTACAAAACAACTGCACAAAGAGAGCAGTTCGCACGCATCCCGGGAACCTCCCCGCAGCCAACGCCTCTCTATTTATCCAACACGCGATCTTTACACGTTCAGCTATTTTCATCCCACCCTGCTATTAATGGATGCAGAAGGCGGTTGGGTAAAGCTTTCGACAAAAATCTCATTTAGAGATCAAGACAAGCTTAATTGGTTTCTAGCCAGACCTGCACAAAGATGGGTTACTCCACAAATACAGTTGCTAATCTGCCCATTATACTCCCTAAGCTCCCACCCACAAAGAAAAAGAAAATGAAGCAAAGATGCACAAAGGAATGCAGGATTTTGAGCATGTTACTTCCAGCAAGGAACACATCACAAGTGACCAATTCTGCAAGAACAAGGGCTTTGCTTTTCTCTGAAGGAAAAGGATAACCAAGTGGTAAACAAAATAACAACAAAAAGACCTAACATAGATTAAATCTGCATTTTCCACAGGCAATCTCCAGCCATTTCGGGTTCTTGAAGAGCATTTCCAGCTGCTATTGTTTCCGTGGACAGGCAGAAGCAGGGGAAAAGCTTACGTGGCCAAGGAGACGTCATGTCACAAGTGACAGAGTAGAAAGGATGGGGAACCTCGTGATTAAAAAGCACAGGACTGAGACCCTGGAGAGCGGAATTCACTTCCAAACTTGGCTGTAAAAAAATATTTAAAATTGCGAGTTTCCTGTGTGATCACATCCCAGACGATTTATTCAAAACCTGGTGTTGAAAAGTGAGGGAGGGGGAGGAAGCAGGAGGAGGAAGGGGAAGACTTGATCCTGTGGGCTTTTAATAGGCTTGGGGTTAGATCAGCACTGGCAAGCTGTGAACATCCACCTGCACTGGGCACTGCATGACTTGGAGCTGTCCTTGGGAAAGCTCTGAGGATCCCACAAGCTCAGGTAAGAGACCATCCTGTTCTTCTGCCCAGATATGTGTCATGGGCTCTCCAACACCACAGTCCCACCAGCAGCATCCCGTAGGCATCCATAATGTGGAACTCTGAACAGAAACACAACCATGTGCAAAATGGAAAGCTTAGGGATTATTTCCTCTCCTGAAGCTACACAAGAATTTAGAAACAAGAACATAAAGGTGTCCTTCACATGCAGCATGTTATCAATTAGACAACAGCACAGTTCCAGCACTGCAGAGCAGCTGCAGTGGTCGAACAGACAGAGAGGCAGGTGATGAAAGGGTCGTTTGGTTACAACCTTCTCCCTTTGTGCAGCAGCTCAGGACTCCAAGCTCCGGTGGAGAAGGTCTGTTTATTTTCCAATCTCTGAGCCAATCGTGCTCAGTGGGAAGCACTGCACCCAAGGGAGAGCAGCACTGCAGATCGTCCAGAGGACAGAGCCAAAAGCAAAGCCAGGACCGGAGAGCATGGCGGTCGTACGTCTTGGACCTTTACAGCAACATCCCTGGAGCTCCAAAGCATCTTTGCAAGGGCCTTTTGGATCAGGAGGGTTCGTACAGCACAGAGAACCAGCGAGGTGTTTTTGGAAGACCTTCCTCAGCCATGATGTGCACTCAAAAATCCAAGGCTTGGTGCAAATGGCAGTCCGGTCTCTGGCCCTGGACAAGTGCTTCCAGGCATGGAGATACAGGGCTGGTGCTGTCACAAAAAGCTGCCGTGGGAACTCCAGGGTGAACAGATTCAAATTTTTCCTCTCAGCAGTGAGACGAGCTGTAATTAGCAGCACTGAGTCCAGCCCAGGGGCTGGGTAAGGACATCCGCGTGACATTATCTGACAAGGCGACTGTTGGATGTGTTTTCTTTGGCTTTTTCCCCCCCCCGGAAAAATGAACACCCATTTTTTCACTGGTCATCTTCCTCCCCTCCCCATGTTACCCAGAGTCGATTTCCCAGAGAACATGCATTTCAGAACACACTGTAACAGCCTATTGCCACAGGTGGAGCTCAGCTCTCGGCATACTCAGGGATGGGTTCCTCCTTAATTGTCCAACACCCC
Source organism: Acanthisitta chloris (assembly GCF_000695815.1). Classification (NCBI taxonomy): domain Eukaryota; kingdom Metazoa; phylum Chordata; class Aves; order Passeriformes; family Acanthisittidae; genus Acanthisitta; species Acanthisitta chloris. The sequence goes on along the minus strand of NW_008687503.1, from coordinate 7,609 downwards.
ATGGAATACTGGAGATGCCAGACAGTCTTGCCCCAACTTCCACCAAAATGAAAAACAGTCTAGAACACGAGGCAATGGGAAAAAAAAAAAACATAAACATGAGGCAAGTGAGCTACAGCTGCAAGACACATCCTCACCACTGTCTCACACGTCTCTCACCTAGTTCTGCCTCATCCCCGGAGCAAAACCAACAGAGCTTCCTCTGATGCAACTATGAGTGATCCTTTGAAATCAATTCAGAGTATTCTAAGGTTAAAGTTCCTCTTTACTCTCTTTCTATCATGCTGAAAGCTGTCATGCTACAGGATGGCTTGAAAAGCCTGGATCTAAGGTAAGTCCTAGTGTGCCAACTAAGGGCACAGCACAATTTCCTAAGTAGGTAACCCAAATCACAGCCTGTCACACATCACTGCAGTTTGAACACAACCTTGACCACTGCTGCATCACTTAAATGGCAAGTTTTATTGAACCTGGTAAACAGAAAAACATTTACTACAAAAATAAATGTGAGAAAACAATGAACCTAAAGGCTCATTTCTAGCCCCAGCCCCCAAAGGCAGACTGACTGCAGGGATTACATTATTTAGCATGCTCCAAATATTTTCCTCAACATCTTTTTGCTCTGTGTGATGGGTAGAGATTTATCATGGCTCCGGAGCCACCAACTATCCGACATGGAATTAGCCAGGCAGCACTCTTCACGGAAAAGAAGATGGAGTTTATAAATGGATCTGAGTTGTGCCCAAAAAGTTTCAGTCTCTTTGCAGGATGTCTCCAAACACCGGGATGAGGAGGTGGCACGTAGGCTGAGGTCTGAAAACCAATAACTCAGACCCAGAGAGCTTTGGTAAGCAAATGGCTTACATAAAATATCTGTCAGAGCACCCATTTGAAGCGCCAGCTGTTGTAAACAAGGTTGCTCCAGAGGCACCAGGGATTAGCACTGTTCAAACAGTCCTTGGCGTGACTTACTGGAGCACCCAGGAAGAGATTTGCAAGTTCAGCTCTTCTCCTGCCTGATGCTTGCCCAGCACCACCGAACAACACTCCCAACAGCCTTAACCCTGCTGTCTCCTAATGGAGGCTGAGACACAGGGATGGGGATGGCAGAAGCTCCATATTTGACTTGATGGAAGAAGAAAACCCAAGGAGGCATCACCGTGAGGCTGATTTTTCCCATGTAGCTGGAGGAGATCCAATGCCAGGCTGTTAGCAAGCAAGCTGGGCAAGTATCCCTCAGCAGAGGCATGGCAGCTGAAAGTTATGCATGGGATATGCAAGGAGAACGGTGCCAAGCAAAACAGGGCAGCTGAAACACACCAGGCACCCGAAAGGCTTACCCTGATATTAAGGCAGAGAGCAGCCTCTCTTTCCTGCACCGGGCACACAGCCACAGCCACGACACCCCTAGTGCCTTGGGGACAGAGGGAAGGAAATCTCAGTAAATGAAGCATCCTTTGCCCAAGATTCCTTTGAAAGCCAGGCACAGCAAGAGCATCCACCCTCCCAGCTGCATCTCCCCCATCCTCAACTCCAGCAAGGAGGTGCCGCAGCTCCCAGGAGCAGCAGCATGAAGCAGTGGGAACACAAAGGGTGCCTGGCAGCCACAGAAGAGAAAGCTTTACACGAACAGATTTACAGTTGCTTACATCCACACAAGCATCCTTGAAGGAAGCAGCTGCACTGGACTGCAGCTGCCACAGACTCTCCAGGATGGCACATGAGTTCATGGCTCCTCTAAGAACTGTTCATTTAGAAGATACTGAGGCCAAGCAAGGAACAGGCACCCCAAAATGAAAAAAAACCCACTTCATGACTAGGTGAAAGTCAAATGGATGTGCAGCTCCAGAGAGCTGCCTTGGAAAGGTCTGGACAAAAGAAACACTCAGGAGCAGCAGCAAGGCAGACCCACCACAGCCTAAGCTCTATGTCATGCAACACATCCGAGCCAGAAAACATCCCACTGTGCTGTCTCCACGGCTGTGCCACAGCAAGCAATTTATCTTGCTTGTTTGGGGTGGGGGAAACGGTCTCTGGACTGTTCCTCCATCCTCCTCTTCCCACTTGGAGCTGGGAGGAAGACCTGCTAACAGAGTTTGCCTGTAACAGGCACCAAGCTGCCGGAAGATCACCTGAGCAGCACAAAATGTTTGGGTCTTTCCACCCCCAGACACACCACACACTCCTTCTTAAGTCTCAGACCTGAGTGACAGCAGATCCCACCCCAGAAAAATACCCTTCTGTATCCCCCATTTCCACACTCCAGTTTTCTTTGATTTTTAGGACAAGCACTGTCCTCTCCTCCCAGCCCAAGCTGGCTCCCAAGCCCAGAGCACAGCCTCAGCAACCCTGCCCTGCAGCCTCAGCGTACAGGCAGTTGTGTTTCTGTCCAGAAACAGTGTGTGCACTTTCCTGCCTGGTGACAGCCTACCCTCAAATGCTCAACCCTACAATCTCTGAGGATGTCCTGCTCGGTAGAAGGGAAGGAAAGCTGATCCTCCTGCAAAGCATCCAGGGAATCAACACCCCGCAGAGCCTTCCCCAATAGCTGCCAAGCTCCACAGCTCAGTTTTGCATATTGGTACAGAGCCCAGCTGCTGGTGTTTCACACAGCACCCCCAAGTCAGCCTCTGAATGGCACAGTTTTGAATTGCTTCCTCCTGCCATACTGCCCCAGGGCAGGATCTGCCAGCAGCCCAGCCCATCGCCACGGGAGACAGGATGAAAGCACCACGTGAAAGACGAGCAGCAGGAAGCAGGGAACACCAGGAGATCCCACTGCGTTTTCCTCTGCTCTCCTGAGGATGGGCACAGGTCAAGTGGATTAATCGGGTCCTTCCCCTCTCTTTATCTCACCAATCTCTGGCTGCTGCAGGGTTGTTTTGGGCTTTGGCATAGCTGCTTTCCGCCCAGGGCCTGAGCGAAAAAAGGGATGAGGAGATTCAGTGCAAAACTCTTGGCAACAGTCCAAATCCAGAGGTCTGTAATTGGGTCACTGGGCTCAGCTTCTGAAAACCATCCCTTCAGGAGGTGCGGTAAAAGCAGCAACAGTCACCTTCACCACTGAAGCCAGAGCTGGACACTCCTGTGGCTCCTCCACCACACCCTCCACGCCTTATTTCATTTACCCTCTTATAAAAGCACTGGTACAGAGCAGCCTGGAGAGGGAGAGCCTTGACTTCCAGGCAGCAAAGCTGCGTGCACAAGAGAGACATGATTCAGGTAAGCAGCACCTAGGTGAAAGCGCATCGCTATGCAATGCTCACCCCGAGGAATGCAGGAGGGAAACATGAAGCCACTTGTCTGGCACAGCAAACAACCCTTCAATCATCCACCAGTCCCAACGAGCACTGACGAGCTCGGCACTCTGGGTTGAGAAAGACAAGGATGTGTCCAACCACCAACGCACTATCTCTAACCAACCACACTGCCACGTGCTGCTGTATTTCCTCCATGCCCAGTCCATAAGAGAGCTCCAAAGGGAGGCAAAATGAAAATGCAAACAGCAGCGAAGAAAGTGGCATGTACTTCAGGAAGGGATAAGGTCTGAAGAGCAACCACCATCAACACTAGCCAGCACTGCCATAATGACCAGCTAGTGCGTGCCGTGGTGGGTGAGAACATGCCTGTCCAGCAACACTGTCTTTCCCGTGGGTCAAGGCAATGTTTTGAACACAGACTCCCAAGGCAACTCGGTTCCTGAGAAGTAAAACATCAAGTAATTTACTGAGTCATGGTAACACTGACTCATCAGTGAGTGTCTCTAGGCTGGGCCATCCCATTCATTCGGCTGATTCAGGAAGAGGCCATGAGCAACCTCCTTGCCCAGGTGCTCCAAGCAGCACAAACCTCCTCCATTTAGCAAATTTACAACAGACTCCCCCAAAGGGCTGGGGGTGAATGCAGGAAGGAGCATGAACAGGATGGGGTTATCGGAGATTCAAGTGGAGCACACAGAGGTTGTTCCAGATCCGAACACAGCATGGGACAGATGCCCAAGGGAATGACCCCACCCAACCTCACCACGAGGAAAACACAGGCCAGGTGTTCAGACAACTTCAGAAGTTAATTTCGTTAATTTGCTATAATTCCAGTGGCTGGTGTTCAGGCCACACCAATCATAAAACAAAGCACTGTCAGCTCAGATCATGAAACTCTCCAGTCAACTAACCACGTCTTCATGGTGTGCCAGGCCGCTTCTCTCATTTCCACCTCCTTTGTTTTTCTTCTCAAGTGGCCACAAAGATCTGAAAGCTTTATGACTCACTGCACTGAGATTTTCTATGTGACCCCTCCTGGTTCCTCAGTGTATTCCAAAACGTTAAGTCATGCCACAAGAACAGGAGATACCAAGTGCAAATGACCTCCTGAGAGGCCAGGAGATCAGGCACCAGCACAGCTTTTCTCCCAGCCCAGGTAGAGGCAGTGGTGGGAAAAAAGACGAATCAAAGGCAAACAGCAAATCACAACCAGCATCTACCAAGGGGCTGAAGAGCCTCTACTTTTTGCATTAAATAGAAAGTTGGATATCATAGAATCACAGAATAGGTTGGGTTGGAAGGGACCTTAAAGACTATCTAGTTCTAACCCCCACGCCATGGGCAGGGACACCTTCCACTAGGCCAGGCTGCTCAAAGAATATGTCATTAAGGGTAAGGGAACTAGTGCAATATGCAGAAGAACTTCTGCTGGCATATTTAACTACTTTCCAACCCTTTACTGGCTGTTTTTCTCTCCTCTAGTATGATAAGCACATAGAGTGAGGTAACCTATATGATTGAGCATCTAAATTAACCAACACACAAGTCAGGATCAGACATTCAGTATTTCTTCCCCAACTTACAGCCCTTTGTTCAGATCAGCTCTATTTTTTTCAGCACAGCACACACGTCTGTTGTGATGCAGGAGTGAGAACTACACATATGATTATCTTAAAGGGGGGGGGGGAAATCAATATGGACATGACTTGAATTTTATGGCATTTGGCTGACACGACTTGCAAATAAACAGCTGTCCCAGCAGGTCCATGCAAGCTTAACAGCACAACAGTAAAACACAAGGTTTTTCTTCCCCTTTTAAAGGGTTTTACTTATATAAAAAAGTATATTTTTATAAGAAAATAAATTGCAGGTTGAAGAATCGTAGTTAGGTCACACTCAATTCCAGCAGAACGAGCACATCCTGCTTCACATGGCCTCACCAGTCACTCCACGGCAGTGGCAGCTTTCCGAAGCCAAGTTAAGATATTTAATTACCAGCATCAAGTCAGAAACCAAAGTGTTCAACAAAATCCTCATTTGTGAGTGAAGCCTGCAGAAATGTCGTTGAGCAGGCTTTGGCAATCTCCAAAGCTGACAGCTGGATGCCCTGGCTTATCGACTGCTAGAGCACACATGAAAAAAGGCTCTGAACAGTTGCAGTGCTGAGCAAGCCTTCAAGGCAGCCCCACTGGCCTCTTAAAAAGGCTCACAGAAATAGGCAAGCTTCATTTACTAATATTTCAGAGATAAAAGTGGCTGCGTAGGAGCAGCTCAGTGCGTGTCTGTGCAGGAGGAGGATGGGCAGAAGACCACCCACCCACTCTGGGTGGTGCATCTATCAGCATCCCCATTCAATCAGTTTAGGTTATAAATGCAGCAGGTACATTTGCTACCTGTGCATGTCAGGAGCTGCAGTGACAGGACAAGGGGAAATGGGTACGAACTGAATGAGGCAAATTTAGGTTAGATATTAGGAAATGGTTTTTTACTGTGAGGGTGGTGAGGCACTGGAACAGGTTGCCCAGGGAGGTAGTAGATGCCACAACCCTTGCAGTGTTCAAAGCCAGGTTGGATGAAGCCCTGAGCAGCCTGGTCTGGTGGGGAGATGTCTCTGCCATGGCAGAGGGGTTTGCCTAGATGGATCTATAATGAGCATTCCAACCCCCAAAATTCAATGATTCTAGGATGTGGTGGGCTGCTGTTACTGCACCAGACAAAGATCTTTAGGCACTGGCACAGCACCAATGGTCAACACAGGTAAACTTCAAAGCAGGAAGATGGAGCAAAGAGGAACCACACACCTGGCTGACTGACAAACAAGCTTTATGAGAGTCCTCCCCTGTGCTGGGTTCCTCAGCTGTGACATGACAGCGCGGGAAAAAGAGGAGGAAGAAACCCAACCAAAGCACAGAAGCAAAGGCAGGTAAACATGACCCAGTTAGACTGGCTGTCCCCAGCTCCTGCCCATCCTCACCGGAGGAGCTGGTCTGTGGCTGTGCCTCTCCTGCTCCCTCCCGCACCCCTGCCACAAATAAAGGGTCAGATAAGGAACCAGCTCAGGTCAAGACCGGTTTGACTCTGTTTCAAGCCCAGGGGAGCGAATTCGGTGCTGGTTTTACATCTCACCCATCCTGTTTGCCTCCCTGGGGCAAAGGCCAGGACGCAGAGCAGTGTGCATGCCTGGCTGGCTGGACCCAAAAACCTCGAGGCTGTAGCAGGGCACCACCGGCAGAGCCACACACCAGCTGAGCTAAGCACTGGCCAGAGCCAGGAAATGTCAGTGCTTCCTCCTGTCCCGGTGTCACACGACGTTGGGTGATCAGAGATCGTGGACTTTGGCTTTTGCTTCCTGTTCCTAACAAAACAGGGGCAGGTCCCAGCATATGGCCATGGGGAGAGCAAGGTGAGTCGGTTAGTCACTGACTAATTAAGCCAGGTGGATGTTTGATCTGTGAGGTCTGGGGGGAAATGCACACCAAAACAAACCCCAGCGCCCATGGAAAAAGGTCCACATGCTGCAGGACACATTTACTCCTAACAGGACTCAAACAGGAGCAGGCAGCGACTGCTGAGAGCTTTGGTATACATTGTTTTCAGCAAGGGAGGGTAACAAGGTTGCACAGAGGTTCACCACAGAGGCATTAATACACAGCAGCACCAGATTTTGTGTGCAGTATCAGAATCAACCTCTAGAGAGGGGGAAAAAATGAAAAAGCCTTGTTCTGCCTCTCGGTGCCACTGGGAGAAGCCGGTTTGGCTGTACAATGCAGGGTGTCTGCAGTACTCAGGCCGGGCTGAAACCACTGGGGCAGCCTGTGCCATGGGCTCCCTCTCCCCAGCACCTGGCAAGGGGGGCTTGGCCGCACCCCGTGATCTGCCACCCGTCTCTGATTTCTGCAGGTTTGGGAGCACAGCCCTGTCAGTTCAAGTGGCTTTTGTCAGGAGGCACATTATCATCCATCTTTACCTTAAATTAACCTTGACCACTTAAAGATGCACAAAGCCTGTTTCACACCAGAATCAATGCACAAGGCACCGCAGCCGCCCACAAGTGATGCAGACACCAGGGATGAAACCCCTCTGTTCACATCAATGATTTTGTGCCAAGCAAGTCAAGATCAGGATCCCACCACAGCCATCGCACACCAATGGCAGAGGGTGCCAACCCCTGAGGCTCCATGCAGCAAGGGCATCGTCTCTCCTCCATGCAGACCCCTGACCCGAATCTCCCAGAATTTTCAGGCGGGTGCAGTCGATGACAGACCCAACCTCCCCACCTAGTGCCTGAGCCACAAACCTGCTTGTACCCAAACCGTAGCCCAACACCGGGACATGCCAAAATCCTACCC
>NW_008687502.1:2262-25355 GCF_000695815.1 Acanthisitta chloris | reverse complement strand
GCACGGGGCACGACGGGCGGGCGGGAGGGAGGGAGGATCAGGCCGTGTCGTCCCGCCGTGAGGGTGCCCTGGTCTCCCCGCGTGCGGCGGAGGCGCCGGGCCCTGCTCTGACCTCCGTGCGTTGTGTCCGCAGCCGCAAAATGAGTACATCGAGCTGCACCGCAAGCGCTATGGGTACCGGCTCCACGAGAAGCGGAGGAAGAAGGAGGGCCGCGAGGCTCACGAGAGGTCGCGCAAGGCCAAGAAGATGATCGGGCTGAAGGCCAAGCTCTACCATAAGCAGCGGCATGCGGAGAAGATACAGATGAAGAAGACGTGAGTATCAGCCTCCTTGCTGAGGAGGCTCCACTGCCTCCCTGAGCAGTGATCTGGCAAACGTGATCCAGTGCTTGACCACTCTTAGTTTCAAACGTTTTATGTTTAAATAATATTTTCCACCATCCTGGCACTCAAAGGATGAGATGAGACGTTGATATTGTTATAAAGAGTTAATTGATATTTGAATTATTATATGTATATTCAGGGGGGTTTTTAATGCTACATGTGTTTTCCAGCACAGACTACAGTAACAAGCATTTGTCTGGAAATTGTATCTGTTGGTCAGAAATTGTAATCAAAGCTATTAATAGTGTCCTTTGCTGCTAAATAACTTGCTGCATGTCCACCGTGTTGTTTATGTTGTTTTCCAAGTGCAGACAGTTATTTTCCTCAGCTACTTGTAGAGGTCATTCAATTAACTATTTGGTAGGTCTTTTTTTTCCTTCCTAAGTGGCCTTAAAATTAACAACACTTCACCCTTTTTACAAACACATGTTCCTCAGGTTTGTAAGCATTGCCATCAAACCTCAGAAGAGGAGTGGTGTGTTACTCTTTGTCAGAGAGGAAGCTACCATCTCTCAAAGTGCTTGTGTTTATGGATATGCATGTCTTGTGTTCCTGTCCTGGCAGGAAGTGATGAGGTTTTGTACACTCTGCAGTCTGTCAGTTGTTAGATTAAGTGAAATGACTAGTTTACCTTGAAAATTATTTAGGATTATTCCTTAAATATAAACATATAGTTCTTTACAAATGTCTAAGTTGAAAGGGTATATCTAAAAATAAGTCCCATTTTTTTTCTGCTTCTATTGTTGGTTTTCTTTCTTTGCAGCATTAAAATGCATGAGAAGAGAAATACAAAGCAGAAGAGTGATGAGAAGACACCCAAAGGAGCTGTCCCAGCATACCTGCTGGACAGAGAGGGCCAGTCCCGGGCTAAGGTTCTCTCCAACATGATCAAACAGAAAAGGAAAGAAAAAGCTGTAAGTAACTGTATCAAAGTTTGCAATTACTTGTGCCATGGACCACATTGTGTTGCTGATGCTCAGGTTATCTAACAGCCTCCAAGCAAAGACTAATTAAAACCTGAAACTTTGAGTGTGTAAGACAATGTGACCATAGCAATATCTTGATTTTCATAACTTTAAGTGGTGATTAAGTAAGTAGCTACGAGTTGTATGACAAGTCTGGTCTGCCACTGTGCTGTAGGGGCACTTTGTTTTGTGCTTTGGTTATCGTTGAGCAATGTGACTTGTAAGAATATTGACCTTTCTCTTTTCCCCCTGTCAGGGGAAATGGGAGGTTCCTGTGCCAAAGGTCCGTGCACAAGGAGAAACAGAAGTTTTAAAAGTGATTCGCACGGGGAAGAGGAAGAAGAAGGCCTGGAAGAGAATGGTAACCAAAGTCTGTTTCGTTGGAGATGGATTTACTAGGAAGCCTCCAAAGTATGAGCGATTCATTCGACCAATGGTAATTTTATTCTCAAGCCTTAAGGAATGTTTAAGTTAAAATTCTTTTGACTTACTGCCCTGAGTTTCTGTGGTGAGGAGGCGTTCTTACATGATAATGTACTTGAGTACTACTGATGTAGTACATCCCTGTTAGTTTCCTTGCAGATATCTATACTTCTAATAGCTTGAGGGTGGGGGGATGCCTTTGCAGTCACAGTCTGTGTGGAAATACCTGAGTTTACTCCTGTAACTCAGATGATACCAGTAAGCTAAAGCCACAAGCTGTCAAATCAGCATGGGAAAGTCTTTATCAAAGGCACTTTAAAGTTGGAGGCTTCTTTTTCAAGCTGCAGTGATTCTGTCAGCTGCAGAAGCCAACTCTGTTCTAGATGTACAGAAATTCCTCCTTATGGCCTAAGTAAGCTTGAAGCACAGTCATGACTGTATGTGAGGGAAATGCTGTGCCTGCAGCCTGATCTTTGCTTACACAGCTGCAGGAACAGTGCCTGGGTGCTATGGGCCTGGCAGTGCACAGGAGGAAAAATTGGATTCAGTGAGATGGTCTAGTTTTTATATAAACACCTGTTCCTGTGCCTTCACAGTAATCAACAATCACTGTACAGGCTGCCTGTTGGGTCATATACTTCATTAGTAGTTTGATGGTCTTATGCAGAAGCCTTGGATAGGTTTCTATTGACACAGGAAAATTTATGGTACTTAATGGTGAAGTAGCCTTTACAAAGTGCAGGTCACTAGATAAAAAGTGCTATTGGCAGTGGATATTTAATATTTTTTACTTTCCTCATGGAACAGAAACAATCTGAGGTAGCAAGTGTTACCTTTGTGATACTATTAAAAACTTGCATCCTGAAAATATACACGGGAAGCTTTATCTTGTCATTAGTCAGGCTTTTAAGTATATCTGGCATTCTGTAGTAGGCAGCTAGCACAGTGTATTGTAAGTTGTTACATTCTTCCCAGTCTCTCAAAACATCTGAAGCTGGGGACATAATGATGAAAGGGTTTAACTAGATCAGTCACAGGAGCTTAAACAAGTATTAACTCACTCTAACACTCCTTATGCAACAGGGCTTACGTTTCAAGAAGGCACATGTGACACATCCTGAACTTAAAGCTACTTTCTGCCTACCTATCCTTGGTGTGAAAAAGAATCCATCTTCTCCTTTGTATACCACTCTGGGTGTAATCACCAAGGGTACCGTCATTGAGGTGAACGTGAGTGAGCTTGGCCTTGTGACACAAGGGGGAAAAGTTATCTGGGGTAAGTTTACCTAGTTATACTGCAGAACTACTTTTAAAAGTTTTAAGTCCTCATTGCCTCATGTATTGTGAAGACCCCATCCTATAGTCATAACTGATCTGTTGGTAGGTGTTAGGTTTGGGCTGTAGCAGAATCAACTACTAGCAGCTCTAAAAATACAAGCTCTAAGTGTTAAATCTGTGTCTTTCCATTCACACTTCCAGAATCGAATTAGATGGAGTTCAGAGCAAAGGCTCAACTTGCTTACCAGTGTGTCACATTGAGCAATGCCACAAGTCTGTAATGACCAACCACTACGAACAATCACGTTTTCAGTGGAAGTTCTGTGTAGGAGCACCTTCATAGGAACAGGCTGACTTCTTTTAACAGAGGGGTTGACTTAGACAGTAGCAAACCTAAGAGTTTATTCTTTTTTTTTTAAGCTACTCAGCACTCTAGATATCCATTATAAAAAACAGCCTGAAAAACTATTTTGAGAACGTAAGTTTACAGCTCAGTAGAAGCAGATTTAGATTTGAAAGTGTATTTGGTCCCTACACTTTAGAGGCTTGTGGGTTAAACTTGGAAACATAAAAGGATCTATGATCCACTACAAGCTTTTGTAGACACTTAATTCCCTTTTCTCTTTAGGGAAATATGCACAAGTAACGAACAACCCGGAAAATGATGGCTGTATTAATGCAGTTCTACTTGTTTGATACCAAGCATTGGATGTGGGTTCCTACAAAGTAAGTGGAGTCTCAACAAGTTTGCAAGATCTTTGAAACCTTCAGCCATTCAAGAGCATCAACCCCACAAGCTGCTGAAGCCAGAAACAACAGCTCATGTTTTTCTATTTGTTTACTCAGCTGGACACTGTCCAAATAAAGAAATTTAATTTTCATGTTTTGCTCATATGGTATGGACTTGATCTAAACCTTCCTGATGTTTTTACAGGAGCAGTTTCCTAGCTGCGTTGCATAAATACATAACTCAGGTCACATTCCCAGTGATGGGAAACACAGCCACTGTCTCCCGTGATACTTTATTTACTGCAGTAGCTAAAGGTACAGAAGAACATGCTTACCTGTGATCTGCTTCTGGGAAAGCACTGCAGCTAGAATCTTATTGCAGATTTACATTGGAAATGAAGCACCAAGCTTGATGCATGCCCTTGCAGAATCACAGGCCTGAGAACGTGTTAGCAGCATGGGGATGCAGGGGGGAAAATGATCAGGAGGGCAGCTGTTCTCCCCCTGCTCCCTTACCTGATGTCTTTCTCCCCTCTGCTTCCACAACCACATGAATGGAAAGAACAAGGGTAGGAGAGTATAGCACTGTAGTTCCAGGCAAGAGAATGGGCTCAGAAGTTTAAATGTATGAATTTAAGATGTAAATTTGAGAATGGCATTGCAGCCCTGATACTGCAACTGCTTGTAGGTATTTTTGGCACTAAAAAATACTGAACGAAAACAAGGTCATGAGCCTCAGCTGATCAATACATTTAGCTTGTGCCCTCAAAATACAAGACTCAAAAGCTACTTCTAAACTGGAAGCTTTCAGCAATACTGTATGTAACTTCAGTACACGTCCAGTCAAGAATTTGTTGGTAAATAAACAGCAATATTGTATCACTGCAAGTAAGCATGCTCAGCACTTCATATTCTTGCTCTTAACCAGTACTTCAAGCCAAAGAGTTTTTAACACAAATTCCAAGTCAAATCCTTACAAACTTTCTCAAGTTTAGAGGGCACTCGTTTACCTTTCGAAATTGTTACAAGGAAACTTTCAAATGTTCAAACTTTCTTTAAGATATTTCAGAATGCGAGTAGGTTTGCTTTGGGGTTTTTTTCCTTTAACAAAAGTTTAAGGCTAGAGGCTCACACATGAAATCAGAAAGTTGAGTAGCAGACAGAGCAGTTAGGTTTGGAAGGAACCTCTTGAGGCTGTGTAGTGCAAGCCCCCTGCCTAAAGCAGAGTCACCTACAGCAGATGTCCAAGGAGTATCTGCAGTCAGGTTTTGAGTATTTCCAAGGGTGGAGACTCTACCATCTCTCAGCAACCAGATCCAGCATTTGACCACTCTTACTTTAAATTGATTTATGTTTAAATAGAACTTCCTCTATCCCATATTTGTGCCCAATTGGGCACTACTGGGTCTTGATTCTTCTTTATACCCTGTGATGATGCAGGCCTCCTGCTCCTCAGGTTGCTTTATGATCTCATTAGGTCTTGGCCTTGATAAGTGGCTCCTGTGCAGTTACACTCCCCTCTAGCTTACCAGAAGCAATCCACAAAAAGGAACTTCTGATGCCTAACCGAGGAGCAGGACAAGGGATATTCAGCCATCTCAAATAGTCTTTGGCCATTACTTACCTGAATCATAGCCAGTGTAGAACAACATTCTATGCTTCCATTCTGAAGAATTCCAGTAATCACTTATGGTCAGGATGAAGACTGACTGATGACTAAAGTTAATCATCTTGTAATCCTATAAACAATGCTCTGAAGTGAGGCCTTTTGAGCTCTCCTGGGCCACACTGGGCTGACCAGCAGGCTCTGATGAGTTCACAAACTTGGGAGTTTGCAATACTCAGAGGACTGTTGCCAAAAGCTGATGACAGGGCCAGGGCTGCTAGCCCTACACAGGCATTGAAAAATGCAGTGTATTTCACTGAACTCAAGGGGAATTTTATCAGGTACCTTTGTACATATATGAATATATATATACACACACACACACATCTCTGTGTGAATTGATTGACATACCCTAGAGCAAGTACAGTATAAATGTTGCCATCTCTGACCTATGATTAAGTCATGCTTGAGTAAATACTATTGAATTGCTTTAAATTACTCAATTATTAAGTGCTGCAAAGTCCTTTACACATAAACCATTGATCAAGTCTGAGACTAAGATTGGAGTCAGTCACACTCCATCAGTTTAGAAAGCTGTGGCATCCCAGCCTTAAGGGGAAGGAAGCACCCAAGATTTATAGACACCTGTGATTGAAAGAAATGACAAAATGTCACAGGATGTACAAAAGCTACCAAATTACACTGGTAAATTATACGCTTGGCATGGAAATTGGTGTGTTAATCCCTGATCTCCCAGAATAAACACATGGCAGTGGGTTTTGGATAAAGAGGTAAGGTGAAAGCAGGGAGAGAGAGGGGAGTTGGGGTGGGAGGAAGAGACCGAGAGAGGGAGAGTGGAATTGCTAAGAGAGCATGCAGGAGAGAGAGCATGAGGAAGGGAGAGCATGAGGGAGAGGGTAGGAGATCACCAGCATTGCTCCAGCTGATGGGGTGTCCAGGTCCTGGGCCACACATACACTTTGGGCATTGTGGGGTCATGGGAGTACCTTAACCTTACTCTCTGTTGTGCCTACCTCCAGGAGCCAGAACAAGATCATTTGTCCTGGGAAAATCGTTGCCCTACCTCCATGTGGCCCCATCTCCAGCCACATCCTGTTCTTTCTCACAGCACATTGCTACCAACAATCCTTATCTTCAATGCTTCTACAAAAACAATGGGGTGCTCCCTGAACCTCATGACTGAGCAGGAGGGTCTCCTGTGCCTTTTTGCATCCGTCATCTCTGTAAATAATTTCGTATTGATTCCAATTCAATTTTCCTTTGTGTACTTCATCTCTCTAATTAGGAAAAAGTGAACCTCACCATCAAACCTGGTTAAGTCACACTTTTGCAAATTTGTATTAAACCTGCTTTTGTTAATACCTTGGACAAGGATTTTCTAAGTGACGTAAACCACTCGTTCTGAGGGGTAAATACATGACTTGTTGTCTGAATAACACAGTCATTGCACTTAAGACATGTTCATGTGCCACAACGTAGGGAGTGTGTTACAGCATTTCTAGTTGGCTTGACTATAGCAAACTACATTAATAACTGCTAAGTTTACATCATGTTGCATAACTGATATAAGCAGCAGATTGCAAGCTGTAACATTCAACAGAGCCTGTTCTGCAGCTTTTTTTAAATGTAAGTCTGCTGTGTAAGCTAGTTACAGAAAATTGTTTTAATCTATAAAAGATTTTTACAATCTTTGAGGTTTCAAAACTCCCTTGTAGCAGACAGATTGATTAAGTCACAGTTCTACTGAACTGAACCACTTTAAAATGTGCTTTCTGCATAGCAGAAAGGACTCAAATACTAAAAACAGAGCAAACTAAATCACAAAATAAGTTTAATTACTACTTCAAAACATTTCAAAAGCAGCCAAGACAGTACAAAAGAAGGGAAAAATTAACACTAACAAGACTAAGGTACAATACTATGGAATAGCAACACATCTTTCATAAGATTTATAAACAGAGTAACACTAGTTTAGAAAACATCTAACACCACATTTGTGGAAATAAATTTAGAAGTGTATCCCCATTGAAGTAATATTTTAGAACAGTCACTGACAGCAGGGAAGCTGAAATACAGGCCTATTAGTTGCTATGTGAAAGTAGTGTCAACGCCATTGTAAATTATTACTGTGACTACTGACATCTAGAAATGAAATGGTACAAAAAAAAAAAAGCAGCAAACCAAGGTCAGACATAATTTGAAGCAAGTTAAAGCGCTTTTGAAACACAATGTATACATTTTCATGCGAAGGTCTATGAAACAAGAGAACAGCAACAAGAATTCTGCATGAAATGAAAACAGACCAAAAGAGAATACATGAGCAGTCAAGAGACATTTGAACAAAAGTTGGATTCAAGTACAAACACATTTACCATTTGAGTGCAAGGCTGAAGTCACAAATTAATGCTCTTTAAACTCTAAGACTAAAGCTCAAAAATAATAGTACTTGCTCTCACTATACACACATAGTTCCACAGCATGTTGTAACAACATTTGGTACAAACTTGTATAAAGTTGATGTTTTAATCATTTGTTGCTGGTGCAATAGGATCTTAAAAATTATTTAAGAGTTTGATGGTAATAGACAAATTGTCCAAGCCTAGAAACCACTGCTTTTCCCAAGGCAAAACACTCCAGTTGATACAGCTGTCAGACAAGTTCCCTTGCATAAATGTAACAGAAAGCATAGACTAGTGAGCTACTGTTCCAGTGAGACAATCAATACAGCAATAAAAACTATCAAAGTCAGTATTTTGATTTTGCTACTCTGTGTTTACCGCAGAATGGCTGATGCCAAAGAAGCTGTTACTGAAACAGAACGTGCCCTTTGATTCGAAGTACTGCTGCCATCACAGTTAGAACAGTGTCCATTTTCCAGGCTGTACTGGTGATTAGAATCCCTAATTGCAGCACAATCACCCACATTCTGCACCCAAGTCTGTCCAGCAGTTATTATCCCAAGTTTCTCAGATTTACAGCAATATCTACTCAAGACCAATACTTTAAACACGTGAATTTAAGTTCAGTACTCAAAACTGTCTCACTGAAACAAAATCAGATTTGATTGTTCTCAGTAGAAAACAAAATCTCACAGTCCTGTAATATTTAACATATTGACTATACAAATGGCTCAAAAGAAAGATACTAATTGAAAACACTGCAACTTAGCCATGAAAAGTAAAAGGCAAGTGAGTGACATTACCTTCTCATGAACAGTTTTCCAACCTCACGGGGAATCTAAGTGATACATGTACATACCAAAAATCCACCTAGAACTAACTGAAATAACTGGGACTCACTTTTCATAAGCATAAGAATCATTAACTTTCTGAGTATGGATACATTCATATCAATTGAAGGATTCAGCAGATTCATCTTTAGTAAAGCTGTCCCTAGAAACAGAAGGTGAGTTGCAGTATACTACACAACCACTCACTTTTAGGCTGCCCATCCTCACAAATCCCAAATTCTTGGCAATGCAATAGATGTGTTTTCTAGCCATTCTTTTTTTCTTTTAAAACATTATTAATTTCAGCAGTAAAACAGAAGACATACAGAAGATAACAGAAGTTTTGTCTTATATGCTTTATACAAAATGCTTTATTAGTTTTAGAAACTCTTAAGGTTCACTTGAATATGTTTAAATGATCGTGAAAGATCTTGAATATTTATCAGTTATGATAAGGAGTAGCTGTATGCATGTTGATATTATAGCTACATGCAATAGTTAAGAAACCCAGATTAAACTCTGTAATCTCACACACCCTGAATCTAAAGTTTAGGTAATACACATTTGTTTAAAACTGACTTTTTTTTAACATTTCTTTTTGTCTATAAGCTACACTAACAGATCAGAAAGGAGATTGGTAGTTGATCAGCTGACAGAAATAGTATGAATGTATCTTACAGAGTTATAATACCTTATAAACAGACTTAAAACTATATAACCATAAAAATCCAAAACCAGATTACTACAATAACTTCACAGAGGGATCAAAATTAAGACAGGATTGCAACTATTCGAATGAACCTAGTATGTCTATTTTTGAGACACTGAAAGACTAGTTCACTCATCTTGGAAAAGGCATACAGCATGACAAAAAGTGGTGTGATTTCCTGTTCTTAAAATCACCGTTCTTTTATTTCTGAATTTTTAAGCCATTACAAGAGGAGCTCTGTTTATTGGAAAGAAACACATAGCCAATGAAGGACTAACTTATGTAGGTGTGGCAAAGTTAAATATATTTTTTGCCAGGTGAACCTCAGACAGGAAAATTCTGTCTTTATTTTTGTTTGCTTATAACAAAGTTTGGTTGGTGCTTTTAAGAAAAGTTGTGAACTCAAAAGCTGCCATACCAGGGATTACATCCAAGTTAGAAAAAAAAAGTGAGAATCAGAAGTATTTGCAAGCTATCACCTGCTAACTCCTAAAGGCATAGAGGTTTGGCAAACAAGCATTTGCTGAAACACCCACTAATATTCACACTAATGAATGTCACAACCACCTGAAATGTCAGTTCTCACAGGAGTCATACACCTGGCCGACACAATATTTTAACAGTTACCCACAGCACCAGCCAAGATTTGGAAAACACAAAGAACCACTTCCATTCAGACCAAAACAAGATCAAAAGTTGTCATATCCTTTTCCTGTAATGCAACAAGTAATCAACTATCCACTCAACGCATGCAAGTAGTTAGGAAGGCAGTTCAAATGATCCCCTATGGAGTCTACACTCCATACACTCTGGAAAAAACATAGGCTTATCAAAATGCTTGCTTTGGAAGCTACAAATAGGTTACTGCTCAGGGATCTCTCAAATCTTCATGCAGACACTGCACTGTGTTTCTACTGACTCAGCTGTTCCCAGTGATTCTCATGAAAGACAAATGCTGCTTATGTTGCATTTATCTACTGAGCTACACCTTGTGTATTGTGAGACCCAGAATGACAGAATCTTACATTCTTTTAGCCTCAACTGAGAAAATCTATGGGCAGCGAGCAAGAAGGATCATTACTGTTCTGTTCCTCTCCACAGCAGAGAATATTCACATGTGATGTCTCAAATCCACAAACTGTTCCCCTTGATAGCATGACTGTATTTATTCAGCATGTATCCTTTATGAAGGGAGGAGACTGGCTATTTACTTTAGTACCCTGAAGAAGTTCAATATCTAGCAGTTAAGAATGAAAAAAACCCACAAAAAACTTGAGGAAAGGTGATGAACCCAAGAGGAAGTCCAACCCAGAATTTTAAACACACGTGCCCTGTGTCTGATACGCTTTAGTTACACCCTAATGTTTTACACAAAACTTCCTTATAAATAAAGTTAACAAAATAAAGTTAATTAAATTAACAATCAATATTTGATTTTTAAGCTGGCTTTCCTTTTTTCTTGGGTGGACTTTTGTAGCCTTTGGTCTTTCTTCTCAAGTTTCTCCGATCTACAACGGGTACCTCAATTTCTGCTTCCTCAGAGCTGCTGTCAGCAGCTCTCTCTGCCACTGCCTGCACGTACTGATCCGTCTGCTCAGCAGACTCTTCCAAGGAGTCTTCCAGCTGGTTCTTCTGTCCTTCCTGTCCAGAAGGTTGCTGAAAAGAAACACCCTCAAGTTCAACCACTATCAAAGAGCTCTGATTCAAGGCAACAGGAGCCTCCTGCGAGTTGTGCCCTGCTTCCTCATTTTTATATTCCAGTGTGGTAGTACAGTTTTCAGAAACAGATTCTTCTGATGCTTCAGTTAGCACAGAGTTGAGCAGGTCACTGTCAAAAGATTCTTCCTTTGATGCTGAAGCAGCTGCATTTTCAGTGGTGGTCTCTTCAGGTTCTTGCTGTTCTTCAGTACCCTCCTTCTCTACTGATGTGCCTTCTTCAGTATGCACTTCTGAATCATTTGTATTTAAAACCTGCAGGTGGAGGGAAAGGGTGCCAAAACAATCAAAGGGACGTTGAATTAAAGATAGGCTGAAGAACTACTGCCCCTAGCTAGCAATCTCAGAATACTCTGGCATTCAGCAGCTTTTAATGATACCTATGCACTCAGACCAGTCCTTTCTTCCTTTTTGCACAGGACTATTTTGTAACCTGCATTTGATATCCAGAGTTGCTCTCCTATTTTCAAGTTATTCAAAGGAGTATTCAGGTACAGTAAAAACATTCTGAAATTAATCCCAGAGGAAAAAATATCATTATCGTAGACACATACAATTATTTGCTAGCATATAAAAATCTGGTTTTGCACTATAAACAAAAAACTAGTAAACCCTGTATTCTAGAAAGGTATTATAGCAGTAATTAATTACTTGTACACATCATCAGGCAAGAATTGCTAGACAAAATAAGGATGTGGTTTTTCACTCATACCACCACTCAGTATTTTAGTGAGAAACAGTGGGTTTATTACTGTCACAGCAAACTGCAGCAAATGTATCTTTCTTTTGGGTATCACATGCATGTATGTCCCACTTCTGCATATTAATAGAGACATGTTAGTGTATTCTACTTATGGATTTATATCACTTGGCTTAATAATTGCTTCTCTCAATAATTTCATGTGATGTTGGGGCTACTTTCTATCTGTTACTTAAAAGAAAAAAAAATCCCAAGATATGTACACACTGAAGGAAAAACGAACTCCCATTTTGTTTCAGTTCGCTCACCTTCTCCGATACAGTGTCTTGGGAAGGTTTTTCTGGAGGCTCGAGAATTAATGGAACAGACACTGCTGAGGGTTCTTTTCCTTGACTCTCAGACTGGAATTTTGATTCGCCACTTAGAACTTCATTTGCTGTTTCCTCTTCACCCATAAGTGAAGTCTTAGCTGTTTCTTCTGTTACCTCACCATTAAGAGGTTCTGATGGAGTTTCCTAAATAAATAAGAAAGTAAGTAAGTAAGTAAATAAATAAATAAATGTCACATTTGTAAGCCAAGATTATGCCCAGCCATTGTTCCCCAGCACTAGTATATCTGTGATCTAAATCTGCACCATAATGTAAGGAGCAGATAGCTTGGGTACCTTCAAATATGTCCTAAGAAGGCAGAACTTAATGCCAAGTAGCTAGCTTAACCAAAGTATTAGCTTGGTGTTGTCACCTGCAATAAACTTCTGGCCATAACATACACTGTTAGCCAAGCCAAGCAGTTTTTATGCATCTCACGTGCATGCATGCAGCAGTCATTCCTTGAACACAACACAGTGCAAGATCCACTTTCTCACCCATCAGTAAGAGCATAAAACCCTGGAGGCATTGCTAGGCACAAGGGGTACTCAGAGATTTAATTTCAAGCTGTTAACAAGTTCAAGATAAAAAGCTGAATTTAAACTTGAAGTTTAACTCCAACAGGCAAGTTTTAAGTAGAGAAGTGAAAAGAGCCAACAGAAGTCACCGAAGCATACCAGCTATTGGCTTCTTCAAATAAACATTGGGGTTGTTTTTTTTTTTACTAATTAGATACACTGGAGCAGATCTTAACCTTACTCCAGTTGTCTAGATTATTAGATTAGGACAAATCAATAAAGAACACTAGGTTGATAGACAAGATAGAAATTCACCTTATGAAAAATCCTATGAACTTAATTGTTTAAATAAGTATAATAGAATATTTCATGAAACTAATTCTATACTAGCTTTAACATCTCAGATATGCTTTTAATTGAAGCATTGGTATGAAAATCAAAGAGATGATAGTTACATAGATCAAGGCAGCAAGGACCATATTTAATAGAAATTGTACTTGTGTTCCATACTTATCCACTGTTGCTATCATATCCAGCTCACCTCCTTCTCACCCTGTTTCTCAGGGGGTGATACATGTTGCTCTGTTTGTACTGCAGACTGGCCCTCATCTTCAGCAATCATTTCCTCATCCTTCTCAGCAGTATCCACCTCAGGTGGTACTTCTGCTGCTTCTTCAGAGCATTCAGCTATGCAGGAAAGATGCATCCTGCAGCAAGTATTAAGACATCCTTTACTCTTTTAGATTAATACATAATTTTGGTGATCTCATCAGGAAAGTTTTGCCATGACCAGTTGTAAAGTGCTGTATCACATACTTGCCATCAGAAATAAGGATCAAGAAAACTAAATGCATCCAAAAATGGCTAACTCCTCCTTAGAAAAAAACAAACTAATATTAAGAAAATGGATTTGGCAATTATAAAATGATAGTTCTCACTTCCATTTTATGGTAAAGAAGTCAGAGATTTCTTTCAAGTTTGTTATTTTAAATTTAGAAAGTAGTTATACATTACATATTTGGAGGACACAAAGTGGTGAGAAAAGCAGCCATATCTTCTCCCCAACACACACACTGTAGAAACACTTTGAAATTATGGAATTCTAAAAGAAAATATGTTTGTACAATCACAGAATATGCATATATTACAAAGGTCATGACTGGGAAATAATTCAAGGCAATAAACACATCATGGCCAAAGAAGTTTGAATTAGCTAGAGATTACATTAACAAATAGCTAAAGACAAAATGCTGATGCACCTGATGGGTATTAACACTAACTCAAACTCACAGTTCTAATTTTTCAAATGATGAATTTTAAATGAACTGAAACCATTACATACAAGCAAAGAAAAAAGTACATGCAACAGATTTGCAAGAGGCAGCTTTGTGATATCATAGAAAAGGTAGTATTGGAGGGTTTCATCCTACACATCAGTCTTGAGATAAAAGCACTCCATAGAGTGAAGACCTTATTTCATTTGCTAATGTGCATGGAAAGAAAGAACCAACCTGAACTCCTGTTGTTGCCTTCAGGATTCCCTGCAACTCTGCTCAAAAACTCCATGTTACACATCTTGTTCAAATGAGCAGCAGCACCTCTTTGGCTTAATTTTGCAAGGCTCAAAATACTGACATCTAATATTGGGCTAGACCTCCCACATACCAATTCACCAATTATGAATAGTAACAGGGCAAAGCATTTCTCAAGCTGTGGCAGCAAACTGCCATTTGGTCTGTCTGAAACAGTTTAAGGCAGCACACTGACAGTGCAGCACAGCAATACTGTCTCCCTGTAGTTCCACAGAGCAATTTAAACACAAAATTTAGGCTGTATCTAGCTGAAGACCTCAACTTTACATTAAAAAATATAACTAATTTTATTTAAAGAAACTTAGTAGAACAAGTTTGAGGGATTTCCTAGAAAATAACCAGGTTATCTTTCATTCTTCAAAAGTGGTTTTGGGGGCTGCAGTAGGTTTCTTTGGAAGCAAATGAGGGAGAAACACATACAAAGTGGGGTGGGGTAGCCACAGTGCCTGTGAGGGAGGAAGGGGCTTTTTATTTGCTTAAGGTAGACACAGTTCTGTTTTCTGGATGGAAGACCATGCAAATCAGTACTCCGACCCTGTCTTGCATGGATTGTTATGGCACACAAGTCATCTGACTCTTCACATCCACACTGGACAATTATTACACAGGATAACATCACTTAAACTGGAAATGCCAGGTTGTTTTTTTTCAGGATGTAAGACTGGATGAGATGATTTTAAATTCTGTCTGAACAAAGGGCTTCACTTTGAAGACCTATGTCTCCCTGGAACTCATGCTGTTAAGTGACAAGCAGTAACCAGCTTTCAAACTGAACAGCCAAACTTTATTTTACAGCAATAGATCACCGTAACAAGTGGATTGGAAGGGACACCTCTTCAAAGACCATACACAGCATTGTGGATACAAGTCCAGTTATATTATCGCAAGAAACTATGCTGTATGAACAGATACTTTTTCCTATTGTGCAGACTCAGTTACAACAGAACACCCTCAGCCCTCACTCTTTTCTTACTCTTATTTACAGTATCTACTGAGCTTTCAGAGACACTACATTTTGGTGCAACCACTCTTCTGATGATACCTCACTTTTCATTCTCACATCAGAGTTTACTTCTAGCAATTTTAAAGTCAAACAAGCAGGAAGAAAGGAGAAGATATGCCAGTAGCACACTGAGACACTGACATGGTTTGTGACAGGGAAAGCAATAAAAAAGGAAAACAGTAACATTGGCTCCTGGTACCTTTTAGCCACATGAAGAGCATTTCCCTTATCTCCCCAGGGATTTTCAGGTCCACGTTCATGTTTACGTTTATTTATCTTTGGACGTTTTAAAGTACTGGTTCGTGTCCAGAGAGGAACACTAGGGTCTAAGGAGAAAAACAAAAAAAATACCAACCCAAAATAGATTGAATTTGTTCACTTGAATTTAAGATCTGCATATAATTTCCCAGCCCCAAATAATACATTAAAGAAATTGAGTGTATTCATTGTGGATTTTTTTTCTGAAGTAAAAGACTTTACAAGACTCACAACAATTTTATCTGAAGTCCTCTAAAAAGCTTGAGTTGAACCTCAGCAACTTAGAGGAAAACATGTTTTTATACACTTTACAGATGAATACACTAAGAAGGAAAGCTGTGTAAGAGCCTGTGAACCTACTGATCTGCAGTAATCACAATACTGGTATTCAAAGTTTTTACCTTTAGATGTGCTTGCATGGACATCTGTTGATTCTTCAGCTTTTGGAGTGTCAGTCTGTGGAACAAAAGCAAAGCTGATGTTATTCTAAAATTCTCTGAATTGACTACCTTCATCTGCCTACCTGTGGCTGCATCTTTCTAAAGCACTATTTCATAATAGTGATCCCATGAAACAGCAGCTACAATAATCTTAATTTACATCTAAGTATCTTATCCCCCAACAGATTTTAATTCTTTTAAAATTATCTTTATTTCATAGATGAATAGTTTTTCTGGGCTTTACTTCTGGCCTCAACATGGAAGATAAGACTTGAAAGTGACCTATCACTATAAGCAATACTACTGAGTTTTTTCCTATCAATTCTGTTTATAGCAGGTGTCCTTATAATTAAATGTTAGAAGTCTTTTTGCACTTGATTCCCCTTTGTGTATAAACCCAAGGGACTACACTACAGTAGCTAGCAAAATTTTACTGCAAAGATTCATTTTTATACTTGTATTCTATAGTTTTATTTCTATCATGACATGAACAGCATATGACAGCCTCTGTTAAAAAAAAAGGACAGACAAGAAAAAACAGAACTTGGTGATTCAGCAGTAATGCAGGTCACATGCACAGTCAGCACAAGAGGCTGCTTAGGTCAGAGTTCCCTCTCCCGAGAGCTCTTTTGTCTCTTGTCTGTCCTCACCATCCCAATACTTCAATTTTTTCTCAGCAAGTTAGCTGAGGATTCAGCACTTGATATACTGAAGTGGGTACAAGCTACACACATTAAAATAAAGTTATGGACATTGCTCTATCTTAGCTGCTGGAAGAAATCTGGAACTGGCAATAATCAGCATCCTGGTTTGCCTTTCCAGCCTCACTTCCAGTGCCACACAAGAAGCTCAGCAGAAAAGTGGCCATGTCTACATTCTGCTACTTGAAATAGTTTCATGTGAGTTTTAAACACTTGTAAATTTGTAGATTAATAACAAGTTATTCTAGCACCAAAACACACAAAATAGGGAGCCCTAAGTGAAAGGTGAAAGTGAAAGTTGGGGAAAGTTTTTTCACGGCTTGGGGGAAGGTGGGATATTTTTTCCTTTGATGGTCCAATAGTTTTCAAACCATTGCAGAACTGCTTATAGATGCTGCAGGTGCCAGTTATAAAGCTGACAGCAGTTCTACTAAGCTATGAAGAGCTGGAGCACTTCGGTATCTACTGTCTTATTCTTCTGGAGCAAGGAACTCAAGTCCTGTCTCTTGCCTAACTCATAACAACAAAAATCACGAGAACTACTATCCCCCTGCTATTTTCTCAAAGTATATCCATACAGCTCCAGAAGCAGAGAGTGCATTTTTTTTAGATCATTTAGACACATATTTTGCTGATATGATCATTACTGGAATCTGAATCTAGAACTCCGACGTCATGCTCAAGACACTATTATAAATGAAATACAAGTAAGAGTTACTGCTTCTGGTCACCAAGAGATTAGAAACATCTATACATTTGTCAGTTTTGCTTTGGGAAATACTAATTTTCTTAACTGAGAAAAGGGATATTTGACTTACATTCCACATCTAAGTTTAGACCATATAATTTGTATAATTCTCATATATTAATAGCTGAGTGTACTGATTTGGACACTATTTCCCATCTTTAATTAAAGCATTGACTTCTATGAAAGCATGGTCATGTCAATATTACAGACAGTCCTCCAGCACACAAATCCATGCTCACAGTATTTGGAGCTACAAGTTACTGTCAGGTGCTTTCTGTGTGGCCTCAAAATACAGATGAGATAAAAGAACAGCCTCATAATATCCAAGGACACAATTGTTTTCATGACCACATACCCATGCGTAGCTGAGATCTGGTCGATATTTCAAACACATACAAAGAAATCTGCAGTCTTTCTGTAGGGACAATGTGTAACTCTGAATGCAAACTTCAGTTTCCCTTGTACTGAGCTATGACATGAATGTGCACCTCTACAAACCACCTTTCTAGACAGTTTAATCTCAGAGACAGTTGACATAATCTCTCTTATGTAATTTGCTAGTAAACAGCTAAAAGTATAGACCCTGACAGCTGTAGCATAGACCCCTGACATTGATGAGGAAACCCCACCCTCCCACACCCACCAAAAAAGCTCTGAACTGTCTTTTTAACCCTAGCTTAGTCATTGGTGTTACATCAGAGAGATGCATAACACCCACACAAAAAGTAACAAAAGCATTGGTCTTTTATATATGGTATGGACTTGAGTCAATTCAATTATAATGAGATGGACAAAAATGACTTATTTCTTTTTCAGTAAAAATGCAGTCAAAAAAAAGAAAGAGATAACAGACTGTGTACCTACATTTACCTGTGTTTCTCCATCTGTCCTCTGTCCACTTGCTTCAGGTAGAGCAGGCTGACAAAAATTAGCCTCTGTTTGGAAATTCTTATTCTCGTTAAAGGCATCTGCTGTAAAGATTTAAAAGCAGAAAAAGGAAAACAGAAAATTATAGTACCTTCATATAAAAATTAACCATTTGTCCTGTTTCTAGCTGGCATAGAGTTCATTTTCTTCCTAGTAGCTGGTGCAGTGACATGTTTGAAGCTAGTATGAGAATAATGTTGATAACACACTGGTTTAGTTGTTGCTCAGTAATGCATACCCTGTGTCAAGGAGTTTGCCATGTTTTGCCAGTCAGCAGAACACGTGAAGTTGGGAGGGAGCATAGCTTGGACCTGAACTGGCCAAAGGAATATTCCACACCACAGAACATCATGTTCAGAATATAAACTAGGCAGAGTTGGCTGGAAGGGCTGATGGTTACTCAGGGATCAGCTCAGCATCAATTAGCAGGTGGTGAGCAACTGCAATGATGCACCACTTCTTACTTGGGTGTTATTACTGGTTTTGTTCTCTACCTTTTCATTACACTTACTATATTTTATCTTTTTTCAATTATTAAGCTGTTCTTATCTCAACCCACATGTTTTACCTTATTTTCACATTCTCCTCCCCATCTCACTGAGGGAGGGCAGAGTAAACAAAAGCAGCTGCATGGTACTTACTTGTCAGCTGGGGTTAAACCACACAATTCCAAACACAATCTCACCGGTCTCAGAACACAAAAATCTTTCTGCTGGTTTCCACAGGCAGTGTTCACAGAAGTCACTCTTGTACTTGCAAAGTCTTTGTTCAACTTTTACAAAGTGTCAGAAAACAACAAAACAAAGCATCCATACCTGCAATTATGCGTGCTTCTTGTTGCACAATCGACATAATGGGCTGTCTCTGGAACCAATCTCCTGCTCCCTCTACTTGCCACAAAAGGTTTCTATCTCCAGGATACTTCTCAAGATACTGCTTGCAAGCTGAACAAACATAAGAAAAACACTATATTATACATAATATATACTCAGCTGTACCTCAGTTCTTAAAGTTTATCTGAAATCAAATTATTTCTCAATCTACCATAGTACACACCAGAGAAAGAATTTCTTAAAAAAAAAAAAAAAAAAAAAAAAATCAGTCAAGCCTGAAATAAACATAATATTGCTTTACCCAACTAATTCTTCTCAATTAATCCTTTCTTCAGGCTTAAATACTTTCCATTATTTTCTTAAACTTCAAACACAGAAGGATGAGATTTTTTAAATTCTTCTCTAGGTACTTACTTGAGAGTTCTGCAGCTTCACTGGTGACTGTTCCTGCCAATCACAAGACCTGATCCAGGGAAGGGTTCTTAACCAGAGGATATAGTCAAGTGATTTTTGTCAGCCCACATGATTATAGGCACTTGTGAAAAGTACTCTTTGGGAATGTTAACGTGTTACCATTGCGTGGTCAATCATCCACTCATATTCACTTTTGGAGTATTTTCTACTCTGCTGTTTTTCCACCTCTTATTTCTATACACATATTAAACATACAGGTGAAGAGGTATGCTTTGACATTATTTTGTAGCAGTTGCCAGCCACCTGGACCCAGTGGACAAGATCCGCACTGCATCATTTCTTGACCACCGAAATGAATTAGCAATTAAACTCTGCTCAAGCCAGTTTCCTGGTTGAAGCCGAACAAACCAGCTCTTATCAGATCCAACAACAGGCAGAGGTACTTAGAAAAGCCTAAAATTTCCCTTGGCTGAGAAGGCCAGATGAACATGTTCATAGGATGAACCCTGGCAGATGGCCTTAGACAAGGATATACTTTGAGAAATGGGGAAAAAGGAATGTGCTTCTTGCCTGAACACAGTCCCAGCAACATTGTTCCCAGAACCCTCGTTATTTCCTACATGACATAGCCATCTTTGGTTGTAAATGGAAGAACCATAAGTGTTTTCCTGTATTTTAGAAATGTGCCTTCTCACACACAAGTTAAAACATAGACTAGAATCTCCTTTTGACAGAAGTTCTGAGAAAGCAACATTTAAATGAGGTGTGAGCAAGAAACAGGTGCTGCAAAGGAGATATGCATTAGATCACAGAGGGAAACACCTCAGCCCATTACACAGGCTTGGCAGGAAGTACAGGACAGTGGTTAAACTTCACAGCAGCAGGAAACCAACAGAGTTTGAATAATCTAGTCTCACACAGAGGATTACAAATCTAATCAGAAACTATTTCATTGTCAACAAATCAGAATTTTTAGCCTTCACTGAGGCACAGAACACTTAACACAGAACCTGAGAGCACAAACATGGAGCTTGAATGACAGCACTCATTTGGACATGCCAAGAAACCGCAAAGAAGAATAAATTGAAGAGCTCACCTGTATACAAAAAGGATGACAGTGGATATCGTAAGCCAAGAGCCTCTTCAGTAAAAGAATCCACATAGTCTTCCAATATCATTAGCCCAAAGTCTTTCCCACGATGTTTCTTTCTTACAAAGATTGTGTCTAGCACTGTCATCTTATAATTCTGATTAGAAAAACCTCTACAAACACTTCCTGAAACAAAGGGAAAAAACATCTGTCAGTGCTGGTGGCATCCTGCATACTGACTGACATGCTACAGCATGGATTTTAGCATGTTTAAATAAACACTTCTATAAAATACAAAAATTATACCAAAATATGTAATAGTAAGTAATATAGTTATAGCAATAATGTATAACTTTCATTAAAAATAATTGCTATCAGTCATATATTGTCTCCACCTAATGTTGCCAAGATGTATCTATAGATTCATGTAATCAAAAAAGTCTGTAGTACCAGACAGATGAGACAGAAGAAAGCCTCACTTGGAAATCCCACTATATAATTCCATAGGAAGACTACACTAAAAATGAAGCTGAAAGATGAAGGAGGGAATAGTAGAAAACAAAATTCTTTCATTTCACTTTTGTTGATTACATCACTACTCAGGACAGATACAAAGACTAATTCATTTCTTGTTAAAAGACGGATACAGTAATTCCAATTTTTAAATGAAGACACAAAAAAAATCCTAATACACTTTACACTGAAATTCTCCCGTGAACAACGTATGATCCACAATTCAACAAAGATGGAACAGACTGCCACAGCACATAGGTACTTCAATATCAGAGGATTCCAAGGGTAACTCAGAGGTGACAAAGGGATGGCACGTAATGACATTAAGATAGTCCAATAACTATCCAAGACATTTTCAGGCCCTTACTTTGTGAGTTAGTGTAAACTATGCCAAAAAGTTGCCCTCTTCTCCAACAAGGCCAAAAAGAAGCGTACAGTTGTCTAAACTAAACACAGTTAGTCTTTGCAATCTTGCATTTTTTAGACCAATGAACATACATCTCTTAGGGCCACTAAGATGCTCCGAGACTTGGAGCACCTCTCCTATTAGGAAAGGCTGAGAGTTGGAGTTCTTCAGCCTACAGAAGAGAAGGCTTCAAGGTGACATTACTGTGGCCTGTCAGTACCTGAAGTGGGCCTACAAGAAAGCTGGAGGGGGACTTTTCACAAGGACATGTAGTGATAGGATGAGGGAAAATGGCCTCAAACTGAAGGAGGGTAGGTTTAGATAGGATATTAGGAAGAAATTCTTTACTATGAGGGTATTGAGACACTGGAACAGGTTTGTCCAGAGAAGTTGTAGATGCCCCATCCCTGGAAGTGTTCAAGGCCAGGCTGGATGGGGCTCTGAGCAACCTGGTCTAGTGGAAGGTGTCCCTGCCCATGGCAGGGGGGTTGGAATTAGTTGCTCTTTAAGTCTCCTTTGGACTCCAATCATTCTATGATTATCTTCATTCTTTCAAGCATGGAAAACTTCAGCAGAGAAGTTACATTACTTGGGTACCCTTTGGGATGCTAATCAAGCTCTAGCACTCTTCCTAACCATCTGTTTCCAGAACCATCTTTCTCCACACAGACTACTCATTTGGAGAATACATCACACTCAAACACGGGTGAAATCTTGATAATGTCTAGAAAGAAAAGACTTCAGTGTTTGATAACTCAGGACAGGTAAATGAGAGAACATCATTAGAATATAAAAAGTGAACACAAACACAGCAAATCTTGTGTCACAAAGAACTGACCCCTTTCTAGAATAAAAAGAGAACCACTACTCTAATTTTCAGCTTTATGAGGCCACAACAAAACCTACAGAAATGTAAGTACTACCTTCTGACCATCATACTGCAGCAATCTTAACATTAAAACCAATACTAAGCCTTAGAAAAATTATGAAAATTGTAATTTCTTTAAGAAGCCCCCCAAAAAGAGACAATCAGAAAAAATTAAGTGGTTGTTTTGCTATCTTGATTGCCCAAACAGAATAGGTCAGTGATGTGGACAGTTTACTATGTTATTTTTGACAGTTTGCAAAGGCTATATATATATATATGTAAGAATGGGAAAGACTCCAGTGACCCTCCAGTACCATCATTATCCTCAATTAGTTAAACCCCTCTACGGGGGAAATAAACATGCCAGGCTGTTTCCTTGTGATTCAAATATTAATTGAGATTCTGATGTTTTGAAAGAGAAAACAACAAAATGTCTGTAAAAATAACAACATAAACCTGCAAGCTCAATTGTAATCTCTGAAGGACTGCATGTGTGGAAGGAAAGGGAATCTTTCTGTTATCACCAGGCATCATTTGCTCCACTTTGCATGTGGAGCCAAGTGTCTATGCTGTCATGCTGTAATGTGTTTAAGTGATAATGACATCTAATTCTACATTCATTTCACATAAACAGGATCTAGAGCAGGGAAAAA
>NW_008687502.1:0-2223 GCF_000695815.1 Acanthisitta chloris | reverse complement strand
CCAGCTCCTTATGTGTAAAGCTTACTAACTCAATATTCTTCAAATAAGTTCTCTATCTCCTCCCCACTACCCCCCAAATCCCACAATCCTCTGGTGTTTCACCTGCAGGTATGACAGAATAGAACCCAATAGCCTCTCCAGTTTTCCACAAGATCTTAGCATAATGACTGCTGCTATGACAGAGAAATGGGATATCATCTTCTTCCATTTCTTGTGTTCGATAGATAAATCGATTCATAACATAGAGAACAATCCTCTCTCCAACAGTTTTCACCTAAGGGAACACAGAAAAACATTTTAGAAGACTGGTCAGATGAGTTAATACTCACACATCAGGGACCTTATTTTTCAAATTGTTCCAGTTAACACAGCTGCAGATGGAGTCAAGGGAAGCTGTAAGTGCTGAAGTAGTGAAAACACACTGGGATTTGTTTGAGGGCAAGGAGATGGTCAGAAACCATAGTAATAGGTGAAGTATAAATCACTACCATAGGAGATATTTCATGACTTCAATGTCACTCTAATCCAACGTGTAAAAGCTAAGAGATTTAAGAAAATTCAAGATTTAAGAAACATTCACTGAATACAATAGCACTACACCAGCCTGAGACTTCCCAGGCTAGCAGGTAATTGAAGTCTTGCAAAGGAGAAATGATCAGCCTCACAGAGTAGCAGGACTTGGCACACTCCATCACTGCTGATAGAGTGGCAGGCAACAGGACATGATGCAGTGAAAAAAAATAGTTAAAACAGTTTCTGTGGCATGAAACAAAGAATTCAATATCCTTTTCTCTGTCCTGCAGGGTTTCTTTTACTTACAAAATTTAAGTTTACCACTATCCTACTAATTGTGAAGGAAGGAGGAACAATGCTCTCTTCCCAATGGCCCAGTCACAGCTACCCCACCTGTAAAAGATTCAGCTTTCCTGATTTAATCACCATCTTGCCATTACAAAACCCATGGAAAGCAAGGCTACATACCAAACTCTCTGGAGAAAAATCAAAAATTGCAAAAACCAAAGATGAGTGTCCAGATTTCATGAGTAGATATAAATTAGACTCACAGAAAAATACAGATTTCCAGTTTTGGGAAAAAAAACCCCTCCATGCTACACAGGTGTCAATAATAGTAACAAAGGTCAATGATGAGCAATAAAGCAGATACCAGAAAACTTACTACTCCAGATCTCATGTATTACCTCTGTAAGCCACCAGCTCCAACTTGCCTCTGTCAAACAGGCTCCTGACAATATTTTTGGCTTACTAGTTCCCTGATAAGACCAGTAAGCACTGCTATGGTACAATGCACCACTCTACTAAGATGTTTCAACATAACCAGATAACACTGTGCTAAAGAGTTAAGATAAAAACTCTTAACATTGTTAACACCTAAACAGTCTACATAGGAACTCTTGTACAAGAGTGCCTCTTGCTCTAGATGCTCTCTTCACAATCAGGTTCCTTTCCCCCAGTGCCTATTCCTCTATTTACTTTGACTTGGGAAGCCATCTCATTTCTAAATGAAATGAAAATGTGTTGTATCTCACACCCTATCGATGTGCCATTATCCTGAAGTATAAGATTAATTGCTAGGTGAATGTTGGAGCGCTTTACCTGGTGAAGCCCCTGTCTAGCAGGGACAGATGTTCTCACAATGTCATCAATTGACCACCACTGGTCAGCAAGATACAGGGCTACAGCTTGAAAGAAACAAGGGAAATAAAAAGTTAGTGATTCTTACCATTCCAAAAGAAACATTCATTAAAGCTGCTAAATAATCAGGAATAACACCAGTAACCAAGCTAAGCATCTTCTAGATGGCACTGTATTAATGTAGGTCTTACTAACCTAGCACAACAAATGCAGTGCTATACACCCCACCCATATGAAACACTCCCTAGTCCAAAACTGATGACGGAGAATAATAAATCAAAATGCATATTTTGTGCAGTATGATATACAGGAATTATTTTTAATCCATAAGCACTATCCTAGCACGCTCTAGCCCCTCCTTCCACTAAAAACTGGGCCTGCCAAGGAGTGACTCATTCATACATGTATTTTAGTTTTGGGCTGCTAGTGGATATTGATTTGAAACTGTGCAAGTTTCAGGGAGTCAGATGAACATAAAAAGGCTGATGGCCATGTGAGTAGCAATCAGGAAGAGGTTGATCTATGGGCACTTGTGACAAAATCGGGAGGGGAGAGGGAGGGGAGAGGGAG
>NW_008687501.1:65972-78470 GCF_000695815.1 Acanthisitta chloris | reverse complement strand
GATTTATAAAAACACCTGAGCAGGTTAGATAGGTTATAATTCCCACTGATTTCACTGACCTCTCTGTAGATGGGACACAGGCTTCTATATCACACAGGCTTATTTGAAAAGTATGCTGGAAAAGATTAGTCCTTTTAAATTTGTGGTTTAAATTCTGGGAGGTGCCACCAGAGTTGGACTGGCACATAGAAATATAAATAAAAAATAAAAATATAAATATGTGCTGGTACCTACCTCTGTGTGTTGTGTGTGTGTAGTCTTTATTGGTGACTGAAAACCCAGTGCCTGCTCTTTGGTTTTCCATTTTAGCTGGCCTATTATCAGAGATTTCTGGAGTGTGAGTTTCATAAGTAGAGGTTATCATACATTGCAGGCCATCTCTCCTGCTGGGGAGCAAAATGAAGGTTTGATAATGAGATTGCCCAAAGGCAGATAAGAGCTCTAGCTTGCTGAACAGTCCCTCAAGGTTTCCTGTGATGGCAAAAAGGAGGGAATGCAATTTATTATCCTTCTCTCCTTGTACCTTCCCATTGTTTGAGAAGTCAAAGCAACAAACTACACAGGTTCAAAATAAATAAATTAATAACCAGAGCAGGAAACCCAGGGTGGTGTTGTTTTGCTCTAAGGAAGGTCTGTGATTTGCTCTAACACCATGAAGGAAATCTCTGAACTCCAAATCCTGAAATTCCATTTAAAGGACAGGCTCTCTCCCCCTCTCCTCCCACCTTCTTCCCTCTAGGATGGATATTCTAAAATTGAGTCAAGTGCTTTATCTTGATAGAGGGTGGAGGATGGCTCTGTAACCGCTGCCGATAACCTTCCCATCTCCGGTTCTGTTTGCTCTTCTTTCATGCTAAACACTACAAAGTGCATTGCAGTAAAGTGAAAGGTCAGATTTAAGCCGTAAAACATGGAAGATTCAGAGCTGAAGTTGCCACATCATTAAGTCACAGCATCTTCGTGCTTATGTTTTCTAGCACATATGGTATATAAAATCACCTAGTGTTTCACAACCCTCTTAAATAATTAGGCACAACAGGGTTTGCTGGGTGACCACCTGGATAAAGTCAAAACAGTGGCATCTGCATCAACCAGATGGGAGTCTGCTCTTCGCTGCCATGAGGAAATGGACAGCCAACTTCCACTCGAGTGAACCAAAAGCTGCCTTCTTCCAGATAAGAAAAGGAAAGGACAGTGTAGGAGAGAGCAATAAATGTGTCTTCCTTCCATTTTCAGGTTACCGAGTCTCTACAGAAAAGGAGGAGATCCTGTTCCCCAGCAGGAGAAGCAGCAGGGTGGAGGTAAGTTGAATTTGTACATCATCAACAAACCCTACACCTGACAGTGACATTTTGAAGGCAGGTTGAACAAAGGGGTTTATTTTATTTGTTTCTGTCACTTCAAAAAAAAAAAAAAAAAAAAAAAAGTAAAGTGGGAGAGGGAGAATATTAGCAATTTAGTGTGAGGCCCCATTAGATCAAATCAGAGCCAATGATAGTCACTTATTTCCTCCATTTCATAATGATTTACTCTATAAATTAATGTCTGCCTATTTAAACACCCTCAGTGATTCAGTGCTGGGTACCATGGCAATATGTGACAGGGACTAGGGCTGAACCCACCAGTCATATGGCTCTCAGTGCTGTCATTATGTGTGCTGGTAATGGGGGGCTATGTGGGAACGCAGACAGATATTATGCAAACATATACTGACTTAAGTATCAATCTGTCACTGGTGTAACTCATGGTAATGGCTCCACCAAAGTCATTACAGGGGAATATGCATTACAGCATGTTAAACATCTATCACAGGTGGAAGTTCAGAGAAGGTATGAGAAAGATGTAAGAAGGTACCAACATCCAGATCTGGAAGATGCCCAGATGTAAGGTTTTTAATGCAGCAAAGCCCTAAAACAAAATTCTGTTTCCTTCCCTTTTCCACTCTGAAAAGATGAATCTGAAAAAAGTGTCTCACAGCTTTAAGAAGAAAAAAAATAAGATTCTCTTGTGCTCGTATGTGTGAAGCACAAGGAAGTTAATTGCAGCAGTTCAATCCAATCTCTCTTTCCTAGATATCCACACAGACACAAATAAGGTTTGATGGTGGCAGAGCTTCAGCCTGGCTGTGCTACACAGAGGTTTTAGGATGTGATCCTTTCCCTTGTTACCCTTAGCTATCACTCAGCCTGATTTTGTGGTACAGAAGTGGAGGGAGGAGGTAACTTCTGTGTGCCTCTTCAGCTGATCCTTGTTCTCTCTCCTGACACACCTGGGTAGTGTATTAGCCCATCCATAACCCAGATCAGTCCTTTCTCCAATATAAATCAGCCTGGTGAATCACCACCGGGAGCATTTGTCCCCAGTTTTGCAGTGGGTCTTTTCTCTTTCTCATGACCAAGATCCTGTTCAGGTCCAGACAAAGTAAGATACCTCTTGGATAATGCCAGTGACTTAGGATAAGCTCTTTCCTTATCCTGCATTTTTTTTGTTGCTTTTCAAAGAGCAATGCTGCAGCACCAGCTCAGCGATCGAAGGCGGAGAGTGTCTGGCATGGGCAGGGAGATATTTCATTGCTCAGTGCAGACTTGGCTATTTTGCTAGCATAATACACATCCTTCAGCCAATCCAATGGATTAGAAAAGCACTCTGTTT
The DNA here is from genome assembly GCF_000695815.1 of Acanthisitta chloris. Classification (NCBI taxonomy): domain Eukaryota; kingdom Metazoa; phylum Chordata; class Aves; order Passeriformes; family Acanthisittidae; genus Acanthisitta; species Acanthisitta chloris. Next base: position 75,818 of record NW_008687501.1, on the reverse strand, counting down.
AAAGGTTAAATAGTTGATACTGCATCAACATGTATGGGAGGTGACACACAAATCCAAAGTGATCCGCAGTGGTTGGCTCAGTCTCCAGCCAGCTCGGCGGTGCAGCCAAGGGTAAATGCAAGTGCACAGATTTCTAAAGGGAGTTTACCCACTGCTTACTGCTCAGCCTGGGCACTCAGCAGTGCATTTACTCACTTTTTTTGTGTACTAAAGCAGTACTGATACAGCTCACAGCATCCTCAAGCAGTTGTATAGAGGGTCAGGAAAGAGGCTTAATAGACTGAAGGTGCCTGAATACAGTGTTACAGTAAGTAACCAACTCTCGTAAAAAGAGAGACTGGTAAAAGAAAAAGCCCAGGGAACAAACAGTGGATCTGTTGTGCTGTTACCATTTAACCTGCATTCACTGCCAATTGAAATGCACTTTACATTACTTCAGTCAGATACTTCAAAGGAAATCCTGGAGATGGGAGCACTTAAGCAAGAGCACTTCTGGTGGTAATGTGTGTATTTGAAAGCCTGGCAATTGGGAAGGTTGTGAATGCCGCAGCGTATCCAAATATAGCTGTAGCTTGTTATATGTAAACGGCAAGACTCATTCTGATATTCCTGCTCCTATTCTGCCCTTCCTTCCCTCAAAACAGTGTGATTCCTCCATCTGTCAGCATCTCCAGTATTTGTGTTTGCACGTAACAATGTTCGCCTGGGCACATTATTCCACACAGCAGCTCAGTGAGAAGAGTTGATGTAGTACCAGGTTATAAAAAGCCCAAAGGAGACGTTTAGGAATGGCTCTTTGAGGGAAGTATTGCTACTTCTGCAGTGCTGCCTGAGCCTCATGGGGAAGGCAGCAGGGACAGACAAAGCCATGTATGCAACTGAGGGCATGTAGAAGTGGTGCCAACTTTGGGTTTGTTGGGTCAAGCATAACCAAAAAGATTATTGGGAAAAGGTGTAAAATTAAAGCAGTTGAAACCCTTGGATGGAGGCTTTCAGCTCACTGTAGTTAAATCCTCCAGAAGAGCAGGCACTATCTGCACCTGCAGTGAACAGACTTTTGCAGAGTTTGCTGGGACATAACCTCTCCCAGTTCCCATCACACACTGGTGCCTACTGGGACTGGAGCACATGTGAGCATGTGAGATGCTACTAGTGAGTCTCAAAGAACTCCCTGTTATTTTGACATTATTCTGGGGGAGGTCTGCAGCAGGTCACCATAAGACACAGGACAAAGGGACACACAAAGTGCATCTCATGGCAAGGGCTGTCTGTGACATGTTGGACAGTATGTGGGCAACTCCCAATGACCTGGGGAAAAATGTATCAGCCAAACTCTTCTGGTTAGCTTTCCTGGAAAAATGTTGTTGCTTCATTGTCTTCTGCATCTGGGTACAATCTAATCTCTGTTGTCATGGTGGGTGAGAGTTATAAGATAACTTTCTTTGAGGTTCTTGGCGAGAAATGTCTCTTTATAGAGTGGGTTCATTAAAAGTAGCTGAGAATACCTGGCTGTAGAATAAGGGATTATGATATCCTGCAGCTGTGGAGAGGAGCCACAGTTGCTCTCTTTCTTTCAGCACAAATGGCAAGACTGTGAGAACACACTGACCTTTATTCAATGCAATTAAATGCCATGCAAATAAATAGCTAAGTCTGTTCAGCAGCATTGCTGCTTTTATCCCCCTGTGGCCATAGCCAGGTAAAATTCCCCTTTGCTGACTTGACCATGTGTTGACACATTTAGGACTGTGGCATGCAAAGAAAAGGTCCTTTTTCTGCTCCATCCATGAGTAAGGATATCTTCTCTGTGCCTGAGCAAGGATGTTTTATCTTTGCTCCAAACTCATATGTTGGACAGGCAGCTGAAGGGCTGGCATTGCTCTTTCCAAAAGGCAAGGAGTGAGGAAGGTGGGAGGAAATGTTGTGTGCCACCACAATAGCTGGGATGGTTCCTTCTTTGCAGCTGGAAAATCAGAGGAGTGACTGTCCAGACAAGACACAAAACAAACCTCATCCAAATCAGGGATGTGTTCAGAGTGCAGCATCTCTTAAAATTTATTGCAAGCCGTTTGGCAGCTCCACCTCCAATGAATTTTGCTTGACTTGCAAACACAGCTGTAAATACTCTGGCTCAGTATCTACCAATCCTATCTGTGGGGTTTGAAAGTAGAATGACATCTATTTTGTGCCATTCACATGCTCATCCATAGGGCTGAAATCTTCCTCTTCTGGGAAAAGCCCTCCCCATCCCACATTTCACCGTGACGTCCTGGGCTGGAGTATGATCAGCCTGTGGGTATGGCACAGCTCCAAGCTGCTCAGGTGGTTCTCTAGAGATTTTAGCTGCTAAAAATAAAAGAAGAAAAAAAGACTCTTCTGAGCATGTGCAAATAGTAATTTCACAAATGCATTTAGCACGGCCAAATTTGAACAGATTTTTATGGGAACTTCAAAAGGCATATTCCCAGCATAAAATCCTTCCACATCCCCCTGTAATAGTCACAAATTTAACAGATCAAATTGCTGTTCTTTCTTTTTTTTTTTTTTTTAGCAGAAACCTCTAATCTGTATTACTTGATGTTTTTTTTCAGAATTCATCATCAGTAAATTTCAGTCCAAACCATAAACTCCCTATCAAAACAACTACAAGGGTAGTCCTGGTTGTAAGACAGTTTTTTTCAAGGACCTGGATAATAAACCCACTTCTGCCTCCCTCACAGGGTTCCTATACAGGATTCTAAACTTTTAGGAGTCATTAATAAATGCAAGCTCTCATTTCGGGGTGGCACCATGGAAACTGCTCTTTGAAGGGTGCTGAGCTCCCCCAGCTGCCTTCAGGTAGTGTAACAGAACAAGCATCCCAGAGCATGAGTTCCCCAACTCTGCATCATCACCACTTGGGTACTGCAATTAGTGCATTTTGGTGAACTTTCTGTTAGTGACGCAGCACTTTCCTCTGTAAAGTGTCAAGATTGTCACCCTCCCCCTAAATTAATGCTTAACTGATGAATTCCATAGACAAGCCTGAAAGGAAGTTAGTCATTGCCTCCAGAGCAGTGTTTGAGCAGTTTCCTGAAATTAAAATATCAAATAGTTGCTCTTTAAAGGAGCTCTGTGCTTCGTGCACGTGGACACTTCAGGAAAAAAAAAAAGGCATGTGAATATTTAGCTTAAAGATCATAAACCCATGTATATTCCCCAAAGGAATCAAATGGAAATTGTTCAGGTAAATTTATTTTGACATTTCCAGGCTATGTATTACACAAACATTGCATATATAACATCTTTATGCTCCATGGTCTCCCTGAATCCCAGATTTTAGTGTCTTAGCATCAGAAAGGACAGTCTCTTCATGGTATTATGTTGCTCCAGGGCCAACTGCCCATCTTTGTGGTCCTCCCTCCTCCTCCTCCTCTGCCTCAGACCAAGCTGTCAGCTGGAGCACACTCTTAGGAGAGTTTCATATTAAAACTAATCAAAGGGACACCCTTGACTCTAGCCATTTCCCATGTTATGAGCAACACTAAGCTCATTCACCAGCTTTATAATTTTTTCCCTCCTTTTACAATCTCAGCTTCAAAGATTCATTTCATCCTTATCTCAGACCAAAGGACTGCATTAAGGCAGGATTGCTCTCTGTGCCCAGGGCCAGCCCAGCCACGAGTCTTTCTTTCCAGCTGGCCCTGAAGGCTGTGGTTTGAGCGTGGCCAATGTAGGAAACATCAGATAGATTTGCTGCTCTTCTTACCCCTCTCTTCCTCTGTATTTCTGTACCACTCTGTGGTTCTTCTTGTCCCATGGAGGCTGGAGAGTGACTTTACAGGGCTTGACAATTTCCCATGGCCTGCCATGAAGAGTTGTTATCAGTGCTAATTAATCTCTGGATGTATTAATTGCAAGAAGATATGTGTATTGGAAAAGCAAGTCTGTTTTCTACCCTTTCAAGGAGCATCTTCTTGAGATCCTTGTGCACTACCTGTGAATAGCCACCAGGAATAGGCAGATGGAGAAATTAATTTAGTAGCTCTTCTGCAAAGCCAATAGATTGACCTGAGTTAATACATATATACTTAAGAGCCCTATGATAAGATGTGCAGTTCTTGTCAAGTCCTTTCATGTCCCAACAAGTCTGGGATCTCAGTCTTCAAAGTCTGTATTGCTGAGACCTTCCTGACATCACCCAAACCCATGTTTATCCTCTCTGCAATGGAAACCTGGCTATTTCTTGCTGTCTGGGATGGCATCCCACAGTCAGTCTGGTTTCCTCTCACTTCCACATGCTCATTGAGCATTCCCTGTCCTGAACACACTCTACTGATCCAGCACAGACAGCTGGATCCTGACCTGGAGTCCTACCCCTGGCTCAAAGAGGAAACAATCATGCAAAACCTCTTTGGGCTGATCAGGGCCACAGTGCAGACAGCAAATTGGTTTCATTTGCACTTTTATCACCAGTTTAGAGGTAAAGACATTTTTTTAGTCCACAGTCTGATATCCCATGCTCAAAGTAAGAAAAAAAGGAACATGTTTCTACCTTGACAGCACTGTCTCCATGTGGGTCTTCAATAGACAAGTCCATGGACAGAATTCCTCCTTGTTCTCATCTGCAAGCCCACAAAACTCTTGAATTAATTTTATTTTTAATTTAATAAAATAAAATTAATGCTTCAAGTAGGAAACATTTGAGGACAAGTTTCAGCTCAGAGTGCTTTATTATGGCTGAGTTTTAATCCTCAGTGCATAAGAAGGATTATGCTGAGAACACTGACATCACCTTAAATATAGCAGCATGAATATGCCACTGTAATAAATCTTTTCAGCTTTTAATTTCAATTCAAGAAAAATGCTGGTTGAAAATATCTTCTTTCCCAGTAACCTTCCCCTGTCTCAGACATGCCCACACTCCCAGGCACCATCTGACACAGCCTTGTCAGTCAGGAGGGTGAAGAGGTGCCATCACCACCTGACACCACAAGGCTCAAAAAAATCTTTTGCAGATTCAAACAGAGCAGTGAATTGTTGGTTTTACCTGTTGCAATAAGAATTTAGGGAGAGGGGTGATAAATCATCTTATTCAGCTGTAACAAAAGGAGGTTGACCAGGAAAATCTGAGCTCACACTGGGAAAATTCTCCCCTTACAGCATTTTGGGGGGAGACAGCATGAAAGTGGAGGTGAGCTTGGTGCTCCACAGGAGTTTGTTCCCACAGCTCAGGAGAAGGATGGAATACAGTGAAGTATCCAGGAAGGAGAATGTTGATTTATAAATGAAGCACCAGCAGATGCCTTAAAAGGTCTCCTGAGAGTTTGTAATACTCTGGAAGAGCTGAGAGTAATAAAATGAAATAAAATCAATGATAGAGCCAAGTTTCTATCCTGACCATCATACCAGCACCATGAGTGCAGCTGCTTGCAGGCAGAAGGGACTGCAGCAGGGTTGGAATCCTTTCTCCCCACAAAGGTGAGAAGTTGGGAATGGTCCAGCTGAAATTAAGATCTCATGACCTTCACCAAGAGCTCATGTGCTTCACCAGGTATCATAAGCATCTTCCCAATGGTTCCAGTATCACTCAGCACTCTCATCATACCCAGGGACTTTGTCTCTTTTGTCTTTCAGATTATCGTGGTACCATAGATTTATTCAGAGGTTTTCATGATGACTAGAGTGAAGATAACATCTAGTTTCTTGCAGAAATATCAGATGTGGAGAAATCGGTCTATAAATAACACAGTTTTGTGCTCAAGGATTATTTGCTGGTTGTATTTTATGAATCAGCATTACAGTTATCATAAAAGGAGGGCTAGGGAGCCAGTTACTACAGCATGTTGATATCACCAGTTTTGGTCTGCAAATGATGTGCTGGTAGTATCCTCTCTGGCAAGAGATGTGAAATGTTGTAGCAGCCATTTTTCTAGGAAAATAAAAGAATCCCAGCTATGATATCATCCATCTTTTCTTGCGTATGGAATATTATCACCAAGTGTCAATGGCAGCACCTGACACTTCCAGACTGGCCTGAGAACACACCTCCCATCCAAGACAAACATGGGGAGCAGCACCACTGATCACTGCTGTGGCAGCCAACATTAATGGTTCAGACTTGTGGAAAAGCTCAACGCACAACATTTGTGGGTAAAGATATGCAAATCAGCATATAAATTAGGTCACTGGAGTAGCAGCAGCCACCACAAACCAAAAATAAGTGTCTCTACCCTTTAGCCTAACACTAGCATGAACTGCAGTAACAGCTGCAGCAGCTTGATGAGACCCAAGAAGGCTATTAGGGTCTCTCTCTCTGGTTTAGAGCAGAGTGGACTGAATGCAAAATCTTCTTTGCAAATTTCTGGTCCTGCTGATTTTTTTTGGGGGGTGGTTTGATCAGCATTGTGCTGTTGCATATGTTTTCCCAAAAGGGTCTGCCCATGGCTGTTACCTACACATTGAGGGAAAAATGACTTTTTGCATTATAATTTCCAGTTTGAAATGAATGTTGCAGTCGTTTAAAACAGGTTTAGTTTAGAGTTGGTGAAATCTTTGGTTCAGCGTGATCTGTCTGCTTTAAGGCTGTCAAACTGAAAGGAATTAAAATGCAGAGAAAATGAGTTAGGAGAGAGAAAATGCAACTTTGCAATTTAACTTTGCTACAGGGATAAAGTTTTAAGAAATGATTAGCAGTTTGGGTGTCTTTCGCCTTGGGAGCCTGAGGTTGGACTCATTAAAGAGAAACAATTTTCTGAAAATATTGAACACCCACCTTGGAAAAGTCATTCTCTGCAGGTAGCTAAATATGGGCCCTAAACTCAGCAGGCTGTTTGAAAGGCTCAGCTTAGCCTGACAGGAAAAATAATAAAAGTAGTAGTCACAGAGTAGTAGTAGAACAAGAGTTGGTCGATTTTCCTTGGATATGAGGACAAAGACCACAAGGTCTCCAGGATCTTGGGACTTGTTGCTGCTAGTTAAGTAATACTGCAGATTTGAGGACCCCTAATTGTATTTGTACAATATCATATCTGGCTGGTTGACTTCCTTTCAAAATGATGATTTGGATGATATTGAGATTCTGCTTCTTTAAGAAAGAAGAATTAGGGAGTTTATGGCCTTAGATGTGCATCTCATCTTTTAATTTAAATTGTAGTAAATTAAAAGTTGTGAATAAAACCAGAGTGATCTGATGCCATTTCCAGATGTAAATAAGATGCAGAACCTAACTAAACCCCACCAATGGTGAAAATGAAGTTAGGAGTTTAAAATTAATCCCATTATCGTGCTCTAAAATGTTATTAATAGGTGTAGAGGTTTGGGTAAATCCTGTTATTTTAATACTATCCCATCTCCTAAATATTTCACAGCTGTTTTTTATTGCTTTTATTAAACAGTCACTTTAGAAGAAAGGTCAACTCCTTATTAGTGATGTTCAGAAGCACACGACCTGCTGGGTCGGCAAGGGAGATTTTCTTTGAAGGATCTGCAGGAATTAGGAGCCACAGCAAAGGAGTGAAGAGGAATAGCTGTGCATGAGTGGCCCTTCAGGCTGGGTCATCCCATGGCTGTGTGGGCCCAGCACATGGCCACGTAGTAGTGCAGAAGGATAATATTGCATTTGCAAGAAGACAATATCATGCTGATCAATTCAGAGCCAGAGCAGACCACGTTCTGTAATCCCCATGCGCCCAGAATAATAACGGCACTTCACAACTAGTCCCATTCATTCCAGTGGGACTCTCTTGTAATCAATATATTTGTTTCCAAATTATAGTGTTATTGGTCCAACTTGATCTTTATTCCCATGAACCAATTGCATGTGCAGAAGGCCTGGAAACGATGCCACAGCAAGGGCTGCTCTCGTCCCACTCCCATTGTTCCAGGATTCCAGTCCTCGGAGTTATTGTTCAAGCTGCCAGTTATCTCCGAGTGCTCCCAGCAGATGTTGGGGGGAGGGGGCAATTTATTTCTCTTTTTTTTCACAAAGTTTGCCTCTTTAAGGACCAGCCCCGACAAGAGATTAATTCTGTTTACTCTCCCCTGCCCTGTTTGTCTCTTTAAGTTGGAAAATATTTAGAGAGAAAAATACGTTTTCTTGCTGTTCAAAATAATAATAATTTGCCTGTGGAAATTTATTACTGACTTCAAAAAGAGCCCTAAATTTGCTGATAGTAAATAAGGGACAATCTTGCTTTCACTACAGTCAGCGTAGCTGTTCTTGCAGGGATTTTTGGGCCCTGATTTGGATGCAGACCTGTCCACAATGAGGTGTTTCCATTCTGTGAGCACCCACCAAAGTTCCACACTTACTTCTGTCTGTGATCAAACAAAACCAAAAAATTTGGGGCCATTTTTTAAAGACATAGGGTTGTATCAAAATATTAGTTTTCAAATCAAAACCTAATTATTTTAAGTAGTTCTTAGATTTGAAAGTGTTGGATTATCTTAATAAATAGAAGAGACTTCTGGGCCATGACCTGGTCTCTGGGGTTGTTTTCCCAGTTTTAAGACACTCAAGGTTAAAACTCCTTCTCAAGAAGAGGTTTTCACTCTACATCTTCTGTTTGATGATCCACTCAACCCCAAATCAAGTGATGGGGTATGACAGCTCTCTCTTTTCTCCTCTCTGTCATGTGCACATAAGAAATGAACAGGGAAGCCCACAAGAAAGCTGGATGATGTGGATTTGTCTCCATGGAGAATTTTACCCTTAATCATAGAATCATAGAATGCTTTGGATTGAAAGGGACCTTAAAGATCATCTCGTTTTAACCCCCATGCCCTGAGCAGGGACATCTTCCACTCGAACAGTTTGCTCCAAGCCCTGTCCAACCTAGTCTTGAACACTTCCAGGAATGGGGCATCCAATAATGATTCATCCTGTTTTGGTGACATTTCATGAAGAAGACAATGTCCCAGCCAGCTCTGCTTTAGTGTAGGTGAAAGTGTAGAGCACCTCAATGAAGGAAGCCTACAGGGTGCACACAGAGACCTCATACCATTGCAAGTTCACATCCCATCCAAAGGGAACTTCTTGGCTTAGTTCCCTGCCTAGCCCTAACCTTATTGCTGAATATTTAACCAGCAACAAAACAAAACAAAAATTAATCCATGCCATGCCTTGATTAGGGATTAGAAATGTTAACTGGCCAGTGCCTTTTCCTGCAGGGGCATGTAGCCCCTACACCTTTAATTAGGGTAGCCCATGGTACTTGCCATAAAGCTGATAAGTAATAAATAGCTGCCTTTGTCACATGCAAGTTCAGCATTGTGAAACGGCACACGGACGGCTTTAAAAAGCCTTTGATTAAACCCAGCACTACAGTAAATCTACAAACACAGAGGAAAGAAAAGAAGCTATTTAGTCTGTGCCAGTTCCCGGCATTAAGTATGCAAATTTCTCGGTGTCTTCAGCTCCCAAGAACAGCAGGCGCTGAATGCAGCAGCAGCAGCAAGCGGCACGACATCATTCATTTCAATCATTAAAACAAAAGCGGGATAAATCGCTACCTAATTTGTAAAATATGCTTATCATATAGGCTCTTTGGTCTTTAAGAAAAGCACCAGCTGAATGAGAATCACTGAATTATTTTGGAAAAAAAAATCATAGAATCAATTCTGGTTTTTCCCCTTCTCCCAATGATTGTTCTTTTATTTCTTTTTCATTTCTTTTTCCTTCCCTTCCCTTTCCCTTCCCCTTCCTTTTTCCCTTCCCCTTCCCTTTGACTTTTCCTATCCGTTTCCCCTTCCCTTTTTCCTTTTCCCTTCCCTTCCCCTCCCTTCCCTTCCTTTCCCCTTTTTCCTCCTTTCCCCTTTTTCCTCCTTTCTGCTTTTTCCTCCTTTCCCTTTCCTTTCTTTCTCTTC
>NW_008687501.1:46379-65958 GCF_000695815.1 Acanthisitta chloris | reverse complement strand
TTCCCTTCCCAGTTTCGGGTAAAACCCATCTGTAGCCTTCCTTCAAGCTCCCACCCCAAGCCTAGGGAAGGTGAGAAGGGTTTTTCCTGAACATGCAAAACTCAACATTCCAGGGGCTGTCTTCTCTCTCCCTCTTTCCAAACCGCAGTGTGGCACCAACCAAAGCCCAGCCTGGAGCTCTGTGCCAGACATCACCCATCACTCCACTTCCATTGTACCATCCACCAGCCCCCACTACCATCCTTGTGCAGGAGTTCAATAATCTCCATTCCTCCCTGCACAGGAAAATGGAGATCCAAGCAGCCTGATCCTGCAGCCTGCTGGGAGCTGCCTGATGAGGGAGCCCAACTGGGTGGTTCATCACCCTTGCACAGAGGGATGAGCTGTCTCTGGCCTCTCTCCCTGATCCCAGGTTCTCAGCTCAGACCCCATCACTCCTTACAAGCAGCAGCAGTGAGGATCATTGGTACCCAGGGAGCATCACCACTGGATCCCTAAAAGGGTTAAATTCTACCCCACCTGACTGCATGGTGGCCTGCAGCTAACTTATTTGCCCAATTAGACTATTCCTTTTACATGAACCACTTCTCCAGCTTCTCTTCAGCTCGTGGCTTCTTGGGGTGCAGAGGACACGAGTGCTCACTGAGGCTGCCCCTGTAGCATGTCATTGCCTACGTGGCTCCTCTGCCTCCACTCCACGATGTGTGTGTGATGAGAAACGGAGCCAACAACTCTGCTCTTGTATAAAAAGTGTCCTTTGATGCTTTCCCAGCTGTTCAGCCATTCAGCTGTTCCAGGATAGTGCCTCTGGCAGTACAGCTCCCCGCTGTGGCTATGCTGGGGCGTCAGCAGATGGAGCATATCGTGGTTATTGAAGCTGGATACAGTGTCTGTCAGCAGCCTTGCATTGCCTGGCATATGCAAATAGATCCCAGGCATCTGGTTGTGTCTTGGGCTGGCCACATTCAAAATTATTAAAAGAAACCTCTTGATTAGGCAGCCTCACTGGCAGTGGCTTGGATGTTACCCTGCAACAGTCACCATGCAATTCATTATGTGGTAGGTAAGCCAGGGAAGGAGGAGATTTCAAAAGTAGTAGATGTACAACTGTCCATGCAAAATGCACACCTGACAGCTGACCTGGGTGCTGCTGGAGCTGGATGGGTGTGATAGCACAGTCACTGCTGGGTGCAGCACTCACACACTGCCACAGTGCCTGGGGATTGCTATTAGAACAGGGATTTGAATGTAATAGGACAAGAGGCAACTGACAGAAACTGATGCACAGGAAGTTCCACCTGAGTAGGAGGAAAAACTACTTTATTGTGTGAGTGATCATGCAGTGATTGCCCAGAGAGTTTGTGGAGTCTCCCTTACTGGAGGTATTCCAGAACCATCTTAACATAATCTTGTGTAGAGTGCTCTGGGATGCTCCTGCTTAAACAGGAAGGTTGGACCAGGTGACCCAGTATGGCACTTTCCAACCTTACCCATTCTGTGATTCTGCAGCTCTGTGAAATCTTTGATGCACCTCGGATACTTGTGTCACCTTTTACTTCAGTTTGGTATCACAGAATCATAGAATATCCTGAACTGGAAGAGACCCATAAGGATCATAAAGTCCAGCTCCTGCACAGGGCAATCCTAACAATAACACAATCAATTTAGCTCATCATTGGCAGAAGACTCAAGAAAGGGAAATCCTGTAGGATGGTGACTCTTACCACTGATGTATTGAGCAGCATTGATATGTTCTTGCATTAAACATCATTGCAAATCACCTAACAAACCCAGCTTGATGTCAGTGTTGCACTTGGATTCAGAGAAGGCACCACTGAGATTAACTACTGTGATGTACAGGTATTGCAGGTGTCAGTGCCATGACTTGGCAGATGCAGCTGAGTATAGTCCCTCTCTTCTTCCATGGGGCAAGTTGAGATAACAGTGTTTTCTTTCTTCTCCAGCAGTGCCTGACATTACAGAACAGTCACCCAGAGAGTTTTCTTTGCTTCTCCTCTGGAGATGGAACATGTTCTCCTCTCCTCTCATCTGCTTTGCTTTGTCCTGGCTCTGTGGGTGCTGTGAGTGGAACCAGAGCATCCCAGCACGCTGTGCAGCCAAGGGATGTCTTGGGCTCTGGTGTGGCACATCAAATCTCCCCTCCTTGGCCCAGCAGTCTCCTGGCACTCTCTACCATGCAAATGCCTTTCCCAACTACTGTCTGCTCCTCTGCTTCATCCTTGGCTCCTTTTGCAACATCAGAGGAACATAAAACAGGGGACGGGAGAGAAATAACATCCTGAATATTGTGCCTTCTAATTAGGCTGGCAGTGATCAAACAGCTTCTCAGGAGCACACGGTGTTAGGCTTGCTGGCACAAGGCTTTCCAGCCATGACGATTATTTGCAGGGGAAAAGCAAGTTCCATCCTTGTGGAAGTTCCTGGGGTCTCCTGGGGTCACAAAGCAGCTTTAACTGTTCCAGAAAGACCTGAAGAAAGAAGGTGAAATCCAGATTCTTTCTGCACCTTTGGTTACAGTATCCTCACTGTAAAGGGACTTGTAGAAACTTCAGCAGCACAAGCTGTTCCTGCGATGTTGTTGTATAAATATGTTTTATGTATAAATATGCATTTGAATCCGTGTTTGGACTCAAACCTGTCTGTTCATCCAGCTGTCGAGTAACCTCTGCAAACAGCAGGGTCCTTCGTGACAGATTGAAACCGAGAAAACCGCTGCCTGTTCTGCAAAACATATTTAATTTGTTAAAGAGATGGGAACTTTGTTGAATTAATAAGATGTGCTAGAGAAGGGAGCTGCTCTCCAAAGAGCTGAATCCTGGTTACAAGTGCAGTTTGCAGCTTGCTGGTAATCCTGCAATTAAAGCTACAGTACCAGCGTATCGCAAAAATGGGATTTGCATAATTTGAAATTTGAGGAAAATCTCTAAATACTTTAATTTTGATAGAAACTGTTTCCACTGCTGACATGTGTCTACACCTATAATTTCAGTTGATAAATTGCTGTAATTTCTCCTCCATTTCATGTTCTTTCTAACATTAATTGTCAGTTGTAGAGTAAAACAGTAGAAAGAGAGAGAGAGGGAGAGAATAATGTCATTGTGCTTTTGTGGTGTGAATAGCCTTCCGAGGAATGATTATCTTCCACACAGATGCAAACAAAAAAAAAAAATGGAGAGAGAGACCTCTCGGTTTGCACAAAACTACTGTGATGGGCACCGATGTCTCACTGAGAGATAGGCAAACAAGGAGTTAAAGACAGGTGAAGGTAGCTGGGAGTGGATGTGAGCATTTCTCAGGCTGCTGGAAGGGAAGAGAGACTTTCCACAGGGATGGAGAGCTGCAGATGATGCCTGGTGATGCACAGCTGGGTAGGAGGAGGCCTGAGCTGCAGGATCCCAGGGGTTGAATCCTCTGTGTCAGCTGTCTCCTGCCCAAAGCAAGACCCACTCAGAGCCATCCGGAGTGATGGACTCACCTGGTTGGGTTTTCCAGAAGAATGTTGCTCAAATCAAAGTGGATAAAGGCAAGCAGAGAGTCCCTGTACAAAGCAGCCTCCTCTACCTAGGGTCTGCTCCCCATCCCACCTGCCCAAATGCCACTTTTCAAGCTACTTTTAAATAAAATGCCCTTTCAAACAGAGGGCTAGTGGTACTAAATTATTCTATTAATTTATTATTCATGATGAAAAATTATTCTAATAAACGGTGAAAAATTATTCTAATAACATTCTATCCTATTAATATTCTGCAGCTGAGCAGTTAAACTCACTTCCTGTGGCTGCTCCCCTCCTTAGCACTGATCTATTTCTTACAGAGTTTATTGAAATTAAAATCTGCTTCTTTGGAAATGTGCTGCATTTAACAAAACCAGTGGGGGGAGATGAGCTGTGAGCGAGAAAAGAACTAGGCACCGATTTTTTCCCTGCTGCTGCTGACAGAATAAGGGGGTGTGGAGCATGGTGGGAGCTGGGTGAAACCAGACTGCAGAGTCAGGGATGGCCCAGCCTGGGTCATTTGGCTGCTGTCACCCCATAGACCACTGACTTTGGGCACCTGGTATTGCTAAACCAGTGTCTCCCTACATCCCTGCTAATATCAGTGCAGGGAGATGGCTCCTTGCCTGTCTCTTTCTCTTGGCTGGAGTCCTGCAATCTTCACTCCTGCACCTACCTCAGAACCCTGAGTTTGTGTCTCTTCTCACAGCCTCCCCTTAAAACCTCCTTAAAGCCCAAGGAGCTGCACTGCCAGAGTATGAACATCAGCTCCAAAGTAACAAGTAGAGCTTGTAGACAAATTAAGGACAGGGCTGGAGACTCTGCTGTCACCCAGACCCCAGGGCTAGTCCAGGCAGCATCCTGCTCCCCCTCCTCCTGCAGCTTCCTGTGCACTGGCACCACGAGCCTGCCAGGCTTCATGCCAGAGATATTTTCCTAATGGTTCCTCTGCCTGCTCTGCTCGCAGCCCTCCTTGCCTGCCAGCTGGCTGGTGTGGTCCTGTGCCCTTGCAGACAGCTGGGGAGGTTTCATGGGTATGTAGGGCTTGGGAGCTCTGCACACAGGTGGCAGAGCATCCCCAGTGCCCAGCAGAAAGGCCCCCAGGAACCCACTGCTGCTCAGTAGGACCCAGGGCACTTTCTGGGTCCCCACTCAGGGCAAAGGGATGTGAGAGGCTGTGATGAGGGAATTCCTGGTCCCCAGAGCTTGCAAGTCCACACAGCTGTCAGGGATGTACTGAGGAAGCATCCTACAGAGACATTTCAGAGAGGTGTCTCAGGGTTTCTCTTGCAGCTGGATGCAGCATCTAAGTGATGTTGGAGAGCAGACAGCAGATGAGCAGGTGCCACTGGGCACTTCTGAACATGCCTGACCAGCCACTAAGGTGCTATGTCATCTGGCCTTGCTGTTCCAGTCATCCATACAACTTAGAGGGAAAAAAAATGTCTAACTTTGCAAAGGAGCAGCATATCCATGTCTGTGTGTCTGTCCCATACGTGTTGCTTCCCGCAAAGCTTCTCTGGCATCCACAGTTTTGTCTGCACATATCTGATCCATGTCAGAGCCAGATCATCTTCTGACTTTTCTTTTTCCCTACTTTTTCTGGTTGTCTCAACAAGCCTAATAGTTCCTTGCTGACTTTTCTTTTTCCCTACTTTTTCTGATTGTCTCAACAGGCCTAATAGTTCCTTGAACATATGTAGCAGCTCCTCCCTGCACCTCCCTGCATGGCACAGGTAGTTATGCCAATCGCACAGCAAATTAGATGCACAAGTGTGTGTTAAATGTTCTGGTGACTCTAAGTCCTAATCAAAAAGCTAACCTCCAGGTGACTTTATTGCAGCTTTAAGAAGTAGAGTGCCTTAGTAAAAGGACTTCATCTCAAAGGACTTTCACTGAAGCCATCTTCTTCTTTGTGTGTTCCTCCCTCGCAGCGTGGGTAATTAAAGAACCAGCCACAGCTCAGAAGACTTCTTAGCTTTTGCATTTGAGGATATCTTTCACTCTATTTTTTCCCTCTTCTCTGATGGCATATTAGATCAAGCCATTAAGCAACATCCTCTGTTTCTCCTGAGAATATTCATCAATAATAATGAATAGTACTTGCTCCAGGGCTGCCCCCTCCTTGCCCAGGAATATCACTGGTACATGATACAACCCTGTTGGAATAACTCTGGCATTTGTTTTTATTTCTGAGATTCATTTCATGTGTAATTTTTTTTCTCTCTGGGATTGTGGAGGCCCTGCTTTGTTCTGGGTTTGGAAGCTGACAGTCAGCTGAAGCTGAGATTTTATCTGATCCAGTGGGGAAAGGGGTTTACATCAAAGTAATGCACAAGTGGAAACTCCTTAATCCCGATTGACTGTGCTGCTGTACGACTGCCTCGCTTAATTACACATGGACTCGGCTGTATCGATGCATTTCTCTTTTTACCCCAGTACAATACACTTATTTACCAGGTTTGCATGACAAGAGAACAAAATCAAAATATTATAAACAAAAATTCTTGATATCGGGTTTTCTTCCCTAATCCCAGGTGGCAATCACAGAGCCAGGGACTGTGCAACATATAAAAGGGCTTCTCTGAGTGCTTGTCCTGTTCCTCTTCAGCAGATGATGGATAAAAACTCAAAATAATCATTCAGTGAGTAAAACAAAGGATTGGATTCAGGAGATGTGGACAGTGCTCCAGAATAATGAATAGGAGCACATATCTAAAGCCTTGCTGAGCACCAGAGAAGTTTGTGCTGGTCTGACTCTGTGCACACCAATCTTCTTTGTCCTGGAAATTTTTCAGACTCTCAGTGATGTAAATCTTGCTTTGCATCCTTCCTGCATTCCTGTTGCATAAGGGGTTTTCAAGGAAGCAAATACATCAGTTACAGGAAAGGAAATTACTGTAGACAGTATTTGCCTCATAGCCCTTATTTCTTCTGTCTCCAAGAAGTTAACCAAGAGGTTTAATTTGTTTATGTTGGTGAAGTCTTTCAGCCAACCCACAGCATGTGCAGCTACTCAGTCCTGCCCCACTCCATCACTGAGATGTTCCACATAACTCATGGGCTTGAAGGCCTGAGGGATGCAATCACTGCTTCAAATCCAGCCAAAACCTGCTCATGCTTTTAAATAATAAACTTGTGTTCCTGAGCTCTGTGTTCATCCCAGTCCCTGCCTGCCCACAGTGTGCATTGCATGAGCTGCTGCTTTGCAGTCTCCTGTGCTTGTTGCAAACATGCAACTCCAGCACTCCCAGCCTCATTCAGTAACTGGGATCAGGCACTCTGGGCTCCCTGGGTTTTTCTTAGATTGCTATTTTGGCACTGTTGTTTTGGGGTTTTTCGCAAACACGATTTTAACTTCTGCAAGGTGAACACTTGTCCCCGAGACGATTATCGCAGCGGTGAAGGGCAGAACCCTCCTTTGTGCCAGAGACTCCCTGGCTGCTCTCGAGAGCCTCTGCGCATCCCTCCTTGCTGTAGCTCTTTCATGGTGCTCTTGATGTGGGGATGTTTATCTTCACTCGGTTCTTACCCATTGGTGCATCTCTCAGCTAAAGTGCTTTGACTCAGATTGTGAAACCCACTGTAGTCCTGTCTTTGTTAAGAAGATAAGCTACAGCAGGAAAGCAGCAGCAGCAAGAAAGAATTCCTCTAGTGTGTTCTATCTTTTTCTCCCAAGGAATATCACACAACTTGGACAGCTACTGTAATGCTAATATACAAATCAAAACTCTGAGGAGCAAAATAGAAATATTCAACCACATTAAATAAAGGGGGGGTTGTGTGTGTTTGAAAGCTCACAAAAAATCTAGATATTAAATTGATGTCCTGGCACTTGTGCAGTGTAATGGGCAGATTCAATTAAAAGAAGAAAATATGTCCAGCCTGTAGTGTGGGCTAAGCAGCAATAAAAAAGCAAATCAATTTTTCAGGAGTTTCAAAGCCTGGTGCAAATTTCCAGAAGGCAGAAGCCAAAAATATATTTATTAAAAAAGACCCCAGGGGCTCAACAGTGTCATTTTAACCCAACTACTGCACCTTCAATATGATGAGCTGTCATGATATTTTGAGAAATACTTTGTAAATAATCCATTTATATGTATAGATATAGCATGTTCTATATGTATAAATAAATGCATATGCCCATGCTGCATATATTCAATGTCATTGATTATTTTATAGAGGTACAATGGTATATTGTAAAAAAACCACAGGTCAAGGTAAGTTATAGTCATTTGTGTTCTCAGATACCATAACTCAGATAACACTAAGGTGGGATTTTCTATATAGCATCAAGTCAGGGAACTGTGTATGTTTACAGATGTATGTGTGTGTGTCTATCTGTAGATCAATCATTTAGATACCTGTCAATGGTTTACTTGCAGAATATTCTAGATGTAACTATATCAAACCTCCTGGTTTGGAGTTCTTAGACTGAAATCAGAGTTCAAGCAGTCAGCTCAGTGCAGAACCAAGAACAGCGGCTCAGACTTCCCCACTTCCCTCCACTCGTACATAGCAAACTTTAGAAATCAAGGGATGGAGGAACCCTCAACTGCCTTTTACTTTTTAATGCTATTCCAGATGTCTTCAGACAAAGCACAGTGGTGACCCCAGTGAAATCAGCTCCTAGGAATTATTTTAAGAGATCCATTTGAGCTTTTGGTCGCTCCTTGTCTGGATCAAATCTAGAAATCAGGAATAGCAAATCCTGCTGCCAGCCTTCTTCAAGGCCAGGTTGGACAAGGCTTTAAGCAACCTGGTCTAGTGCAAGGTGTCCCTGCTCATGGCAGGAGTGTTGGAATGAGATGAGCTTCAAGGTCCCTTCCAACACAAACCAATCTGGGATTCTATGAATCTGGTTAATCCCTAACAACTTCTGCGTGCTCATCTATCTGTTTTGTCAACAGGGAGGCTCTGACACCCAGCCAGCTTCTAATATTTGCATGAGGGATTTTTACTGTCTCTTTCCTTCTCCCCTTTGTTTTTTTTTTTGCCACCGTTGTTGATAAAAACAGGTGATCATAAAATGTTTCACTGTGTTGAGGCAGCAAACTGAGAAAAAATAATTTTCTCTTGTTACACTGAGCCACAGATTTATTTCCCTGAAGAAACCCAAGTGTGACTGCGAAGATAACAAAAAAAAAAAAAAAAAAAACGAAGAAGAGGGGTAAGCAGCATGGTGGTGATGATTAAGGTGCCCTTCCAAGAAATAAATAAATAACCCCAAGCTCCCAGCACCTCCATGTAGGTCTGCACTGCACCCTGTGTCATTGCACCAGTTCTCTGTGTAATCAGGATAGGAAAGAGCTCAGCAGAGTGAGGAACTCCCATTTCAAACCCCCAGTGCTAGAGACAATATATACCCAGCTGGCAGGATGGATGTGGTTTTTATTTAAAACACAGACAAACATGCACACAGAGGGAAAGAAACCCTGCAAAGCCAAATTTGCTTCTAAATCTATTTACATTTGGCGAGACTCAAGATCACCTTGAACCATCTTTGCTATTTCCTTTCCTTTTTCCTTTGAAGTCCTTCAGGAAAAAAAAAAAAAAGAGAAAAAAAAAAGAAGGGGGAGGAAAAGGGAAAGGGGGAAAAAAGGGAAAGGCGAAAAAGGGAAAAGGGGGAAAAAAGGGAAAGGGAAAGAAGAGAAGTGTATAAAGACACCATTTGTGATATGTATTTTTTAATAATGGCATTTTACAAGGTTGAAATGTTGTGGCATCTTTTGCAAAGTCGTGCCATTTAAACAAGATAACATGACGTTTTACTGTTAAAGACAAGACCCTCTTTTTCACTCATACCTTTGAACAGTTTATCATTTTACAATAATATCCTTCAGCTATGTAGCTCTCTGTTCTTTTTCAGATGGAGGACATCCCTTCTAATTGTCCTTATGATACCAATTAGCATTGGGGTTTTCTACTTTTATTAATAAACAGCTTTCCTAAAAGCACCGTGGCTGTCCTAAATATTTTTTCTCCTTTATGGGATTCAGGAAGAAATCATAATTAATTCCTCTTTCAGTGAAAAAGCAAAGCTATTTTTAAATTGCATGCCTGATCAAATTAACAAAGTGTTAGACAATTAACAGTCTTTCTTTTTATTTTTATGTTCTTTAAAATGCAGATTCAGTTTAATACTGTTTTCCCCTTCGTTCTTTTCATGTGTCCTAATTGTTAGCTAAGTAGTGTCAGGACTGTGTGTTATCGGCCAAGGCAGGTGTCAGGTTTAATATTATTAAAGATGCAATTACTCCTTTCTCAAGCACAGCTTGTCAGTTTAGCTCATCAATGTATATATCAATACATTTTTAAATGAAAAAAAAAAAATCTCTGTTTCCCATCCGTAATTATCTCTTTGGTAATCAATACATTTTTAAATGAAAAAAAAATATCTCTGTTTCCCATCTGTAATTATCTCTTTGGTGTCTTGCCCCTTATTTTGGAAATGTCTCTCTAACCTCAGTGCACTGAAGTCCTGGAAATAAAATGAGCTGTGACAGTCTGAATGAGCTGCACAATCATATTCCTCAACCTAGAATCATAAAATCATTTAAGTTAGAAAAGACCCTTCAGATCATACCCCAAAACAACCTGTGAGTCTCCAAGGATGCTCTCCTCTGTGTCCTCTCCTGGGGCAAATGCTTTGAACAAGGACACCCGTGAAAACTTGGGAGAAAAATGCAATATCTGAGTATTTTTGACATTGGACCTGCATCACATAAAGGTGCTGAGAAAGTTGTAAGGGAAAATGTTGATTTATGGTGCCAACACCCATTAAGGAGATGAGAATGAGGGACTGGGAGTTCGTGTGATGCCAAGCAGAGCTCCAAGTATCTGCTCTGGAAGCATCGCAGGGGAAACCCTCTGAGTTATGTGTAGCCAATGGCTGAATTCCTCATCCTCTGTCCTTGGAAAGCTGGCAGGTTCGAAATGCCACTGTCCCCAGTTGTGACTCTTGGATTTGGGTTTTTCTTCAATCACCATCACAACTACTGTCCCAGAGAATGTGCTGGATGGATGGCTTAGTCACTAAAAATCGGAGTCAACATTAATCAAAACTGTTCACTAAATATGGCTTGAATTCATAAATCATTTTAACTAGCAAAGGTGGAAACACTGAAATAGGATTTTTATATTTTTTAGAAGCTTCCTAAATTATATACTTGCAAAATTTCAAACTCATGGTTTCTTTTCAGCTCTAGATAACTCTTCTTTTAAAGGAAGGTTTGGGAATCAGATGTTTTGTTTTGGACTGCACATGCTCTGTTTGACCCAAAACGAAGTACAGATGCACACAGCTCTGCAATTTGGCCACCATTCAAAACATCAATTATTCTCAAAGCTTATACTGTGCCCCTTGAGGGAAATTGTTCTCTGACCACTCCTGGTCAGATGAACCATGTCCTGAAGGGTATATAAACCATGAACAGATAACAGTTTAACAGATTAAGTTATGGTTTATTCACACATCTTCATCCAGCATCAGCACACCAAAGGTATTTTCACTCTGATACTTTCCTTTCCTATTAGTCTACACCCTGCTCTATTTCAAGATGAGTGAGCAGAAACATCTGCAGCCCATATTTATTACCCTCATGACTTGCATCTTGCAGGCTGGTCATTTCATCATGAGGATGATGCTCATTGTCAGGCCAACTTCCATTACTCTGGAAATTTGCTGCAGGACCTAATCTGTAGCCGAAGAGCTTCTGAGCAAAGCCATATGAGCCTTCTGCAGTTTAGAAAAATGTTTAAAATTCAGTGGGCTATTTTCATTGAATTCCAGAATGGTTTGGGTTGGAAGGGACCTTAAATCTCATCTCATTCCATCTTTGCTTCCGTGGCCTTCCACGAGACCAGGTTCCTCAAAGCCTTATCCAACCTGGCCATGAACACTGCCAGGGTTGGGGCATTTATGGGAAATATGTGCTCCTTCACTGTTTTGTCTGAGAATGTCATGATGAAAAAAACACTTCCAGCAAATGAAAGTTTGAAAATTGTTGGCAAATATGTGAAAAAAATTAGCCAGTGCACCTCTCGTCCCCCAGCTCCTTCTGCTTTCCACTGATAAAATTCAGAGGGCAAAAGCATCCCCCAACACAAACTCTGCTGCAGCACATGTCATTCCCTCCACCCTGACACTGCCACAACAGGTACCATGATTTCAGTGCCACGACTGGAAATCAGCTCATCTGCTTGGCTGTGTTGCACATCAGCCAGTTGCTTTAGTGCTGGGAGCAGAGTGGGAAGAGAGAGACTCTGGTTTGGGACTGTTCCTCGGTTATTCCCAGATATCCTTGTTTAATGACAGTGTTTTCCTGCTCTGGTGGGTCATACATGTCCTCTCATGGGCTCCCCATGCTGCTGTGAGTGTGCCAGTGGCTGCACAGGTGCAGGTCTCTCCTGGAGCAGCCGCGGGATGCTCGGGCTGCGAGCTCAGCAGTGCATGGCTGGAGACTGACAACTAATGGTTAGTTTGCAAATAGCTGCATAAAAGATCAGAGGATAATGTGCGAGGGGTGGGGAAAGAAGGAAGGAAGGGGAATGACTGGTAGTGCTTAAAGAAAATTGATTCCTGTTTAACTTCATTTAGTTCAATATTAATTCACAATAGGGTTCTTATTGCAGAATTTCTCCCAGTTTTCATCAGGTATCAGGACCTGGCAGGGTGGTAGAAACTGTGGCTATAATTAAAAGGCCCACATACTAATCTCAGTCTTAATTTCTCCAGGCTAATTCTTTTCTCAGCCCAGGACAAATCAGATATAATTTCATTTCTGTTAATACAGATACAGAGGTGCTGAATAAAAAGCTCCTACAGGTACCATGGCCAGGCCACCTTGCAGGGTGTCATATCTGGCCACCTGCATCTGCAGGTGGCTCTGGGGAGTCTCCATCAGAAAAGACTGTAAAATGGGACTTCTGGGCGTAGGTCATTTGGGGAGGAAAGGGCAGGAGGAACTGTGTGTGGGGCTGGTAACAGACTCTGTGACCAAGGAAGGGTAATGGAAAGGTGAGAAAAGGGGGGACCTGCTGCCTGTAGACCCTCCAAGCTTATGCACTGGAGGCTGAGAATGACAACCCTGTGAGTGCAGCAAGGAGGAAACTGGAGGAGGAGGAGGCAGCTCTGAGACACTGGAAGCTTTCCATTCTGTGGGAGCTACCTGGCTACATCATTTCCTCCCCTTTGAAATTTGCCACCTGTGAATTTTAGCTCTGAAATTTGCTGTCAGGAGGCCATCCTGTTACTGCTCTGCTCTAAGACCCTTTGCGTTATATTGGCAATAGCATTTGATTGTTGCACTTTGATATCACTGAATAGGTAATCAGACCACTCTTTATTTTAGCCTGAGGATATGCCTTTGATTTGTAGAGGTTGGCCATTTCTTATCTGAGTTTGAAAATGGGATTATTTAAATGTGTATTGATGTTTTTCATGTGGTCTAACTGTGCAGTTCAACATGGTAATTCAACTCGTAGCTATAGCAGATTGTTATCTAATCTGATAAGATATGAACAGCACAAAGCCAAGATGATGAAACAATCGGGATTGTTGACTCACTGGGGTCCTGCTAAATCCAGTCTGCTTTCATACTTAATTATCCTGTCAAGTTCCTCCAATCTTAGCTCCTCCAGCACTGCGATGGAGAACAGTGGTAGTGACACCACTTGGTGAATACATAAGTTGATCCAAATAATTTCAGCAGATACAATGGCTATTTATGCCTCAACTGTGATATGAAAAGCTACTGATTCAAATACCCTAGACTTCAAAATTGTCCCTCTTAGCATTTCTAGGTTCACTGAAGGCTGTTATTAAAGGCCTCTGGAAGTTAATGTTTTTCTAACATGAGCTGCTGCCTGACTGTCTCATACCAGAGGGGGAAAAGAGCAAGTGAAAATTCAGCCTTCCTAATTTTCTCTCTAAATTGGTCTTTATCAACTCCCTACACCAGGCACTGTGCCTGACCCTGAAAACTTTGCTGGACATCTACAGCCTCTTCATCTTGATGCTATTTTATTCTTATTATGCCTGCAAATTTTATTGAAAGATAATTAAGCTGTATTAATTAGTTATAAAACATAAATTTTATAGGCTCCCACCACCACTTGCAAATAATTCATATTTTCACTTTTTATCTTGATCATCTGTCAGACTAATCATGAGAGTAAGAGTTGTATCACAAGAGGTAATGGCAAACAGCAGGTTAGAAGAGGTATTTTAGATATACAATACAAAGAAGCATTAAGGATCAAGCAGAAGTAGTTGAAATATTTTAGTAGTCTGAATTGACATACTCCTTTAAGTTTTACAAGAGTCTTGCCTTTGCTCTGATTTGAGGTCAGTATTTTGCCCTTGGTCAGCATTTAGCTGTAGAATAATCTGGGTATGAAGGAGACCTATTGATGATGATGTTTCAAGTAGTCAGAGAAGAAAAAAAAAAAACCAGTAAGCATTCACAGAAATCCCAAAGATCAAAATACCACTGTGTCAAGCATCTTCTGCTGATTAACTCACTGACAGTTTCACCTGTGGATGTATCTGGAGCAATCGTTAAGAGCTTTGTTACGGTGCAGAGCAGCCAGTCAAGCATCCTTGTATTTAAAATCGACACTAAAAAATATCCAGATATTGAAAGATGTTGCTTTATCTACTTGGTGTGTTTTAAAGGGAAAGCCACTACTTCAGTTAAAAGCATTATCAGCTGTGAGGCTCAGTGACTTAGATCAAAGTCATTAATGTCCCCTTTGAGAGGCAACACCAGGTAAAAACACCCAATTTCCAGAGTGCTGAGCACCTCTCCATGAAGGTTGGTACTGCCACACTTCTCAGCATCTGGACCATGGAAATTTCTGGCCATGAATGTTACAGGAGCCTCAGTCTACCAGACTTTCAAGTTGGTCCTCCTGAAAATTGTAGCTATTATGTTTAAATTAATTATGCTGGGTTTTGTTGAAATTGTGGAGTGCTGTGTGGGAGAGCCTTGTCCAGCCCTGGTGCACACGAGGTGATGGGAGGCCCTGCCCTGGACTTTCAGAAAGGCTGTAATTAGCATGGAAGGGAAAGACCAGCTGAAAATGTTAGGGCTAAAGGTCTCCTTTAAAGTGGTAGAAACCCATATCGCTCATATAAACTGATGGGAAAAAAATGTTACGTTTCTGTTCTGTTTTCTTCCTACCCCACTGGGGAGATCTGTGCCATTTGGAGGCTCTTGGAGGTGAGTTTGAGCATTGTCTCCTGCTCAGCCCCCTCTCTGCCTCCATCCATACCATTTGTTCAGCCTTCCCATCCCATTTCCATGAAGCCAGGATGTCGTGTGCCTTTCCCAACCCCTGCTGCTGTCCATCTCTTTTCTGTCCCATCCTCAGTCACACTTTGTCCTTCCACCAAGCCATCTGACCAGTGAAGGATGCAGAGTAGAGCCAAGCCATCCTCAGGGGAAAAATCAAAATAAGGTGATGGGACACCTCCCTGCCCAAGCATGTACTGAAGCTATGTGCCACCCCTCTGCTTGGGACTGTCACCACTGCTAGGACCCCAACATTATTTTTGTCTATAGAGCTGTAACTGTCTTCAGCACCACAGACAGACAGACAGCAGAGCAGACTGATGCTGTGGCTACAGAAGAGAGTGTTTTCTCCATGCTGTCTCCAGGGATTACAGCCTGAAAAACCCAGTTACATGCACATATATGACAGGGTTTCGGAGCTGGGTGAGCAAAGGTGTGTGAAGGGATGAGGTTAGAGATGTGTTTGTCTCTACTTGTCCATATCCTTTGCATTTCAAAGCCAGAGGTTGGGCAGGGCAGGAGCCAGGTCCATAAACACTTTTTGATGTACTAGAACTCTGTAAGCTCATCCTCCCAGAGCATCCATCCCTTACACCTTGCCACTTGCAGACAGATACACAACATCACACCTTGGGGTCCACATTAGTGTTTGGGCTGAGCAAACCTCACTCATTTGGGAAAGCAATGAGCATTTATTTTATTTTTTGTAAACATAAACCCTCTCCTCATTGGACTCCTCTTCCATCCCAAGAGCTCCTTTGTGTGGCTGCTGCCTCCCCAGGCTGCTGTCACGTTCCCTCCATGCACATGGACCTGATGGTGACCCTCATTCCCAGCCACACCTGGGCTTGCTGATGAGGTTCAGAATGCCTTAAAATAGGTTAATTTGTAGGAAAGTGACAGAAATAAATTGCTGGCACTTTTGTGTGCTGATAAGTTTAACCTTTTTTTTTTCCCTGAGCAGCTAAATTGCCAATCATCCGGAAACACACTGGAGTTCACCCATTACATAAAGGAAGCTGTTAGTCTCATTTAAAACAATATTGACCTTTTTCCCGTCCTTTCCATTTTGACTAAATTACAGGGTACATTTTTTGAAATGTGGCTTTTGTCTGACTGTAACCAGGTGACCCTGATTTTTCCTTCTTTTTTTTTCCTCACTTACAGCTTTCAACCTTTCCTTTCTACTTCTAACACAGTTCTTAGTTTAACCACTAAGATTTTCAAATCCAGAGATATAAAAAAGACTTTGCATGATACATATATTTTCCAGTTACAAAAATCTACACCTGGAGACTAAAGAAAGGTGAGCTGGTGCACCCTGAATTTGATGGTATGGGAGTAGTAGAGGCATTTTGAAAATGATTGCAAATTGTCTCTGTTCTTCCAAATTCAGATCAGCAAGTATGTATGAGCTTCTAGTTTCACTCAAAATTAATTGCAGATGCAACTTTATCAATAGATTGTCTTCTGGGAACAAAAACATTCCTGTTAGCAAAGAACTGGGTTTTTTTGTTGTTTTTCTCTTCAAATCAGGCAGTGAGTACACGTGGCTCCTTGTAAAACCAATGTAACTCATTCTGAGAGGTTTTTTTCCTTGTGCAGAAATATTTTTTTAGTTCATTTTGGGCCTTGGGCTGAGCCTCCGGTGTCAGTTTCTGAGGACATTGGAGTGAATACTAGAATACAAGAGTGAAGCTCAAGTTATTTTTCTTGTACCCAAGCCCTGATAGAAGTGTGGCCTTGCAGATATATTCTATTATGTTGCCTTTGTTGTTTCCTGACAAAATACAAATAGACAAAGTCTTCCTGCTCTGACTTCCTTCCTTCTCAGTTAGTGCCCAGTGGCCACTTGACATCAACAGTATTTCTATAGACTGAGATGAAGCCTCAGCTTGGGTATGTCCCTGTATCTCCATTGCAACAGATGACTGAGGTTTACTTCCATCAGCTGAGGATCCAAACCATCCTCCTGTACATTCATGAATCTGCTTATGGCATTTGTTTCTTGTATTAATTTTTTCCTAGATAAACCCTAAAAATATTCCCATGTACATTCTGCTGGCTCTTGGCTCATATAGAAATGTGTCTTCTAATGCCAAACTGAATTTAATACAGGCATTTTTGTAATTCAGACGTATGTTGGCTCTTTATTTTATTTTTTCTGAATCACTGAAGTGTGGGTTTTTTCCCCCAGTTGGTCTTATTTTAGGAGTTCCAATGTTTTTTTTGAAGGAATCCTGAGATGTAGGAAGCTTTAGGAAGGTTTAGGATTCCCTGGCAAGGGAAGCATTCATGCTTCCTTTAAACTTAGACCATACAGGCCTCTTCTGTGGGATCATTCATCCCACAGGGTTGATGCCACAATACTGAGAAGCCAAAGAGGGCATATCTTCCAGCTTTAAGCCCATCTCTTCAATATTGGATTAATCTGAATCAGTGACATTGAAAATGGCTTGAAATATTTAATCGTCTAAGAGATATTCAGAGGCAAGAGAGCCTTTCAAACCACACTGCCAGCAGGAAAAATCATTTCTTCAGTTGCTTACTGGTACAACGTTCAGTCCATCTGGGAAAATATTTGGGTTGCATTGCTGGGATTTGATTGACTCTCCTGCCAACACCCAAATTTTAATAAGCTACGAAGGCAGAAATTATTCCAACCACCATCTCTGCATTTTGTGCTGAGGCTTTGGGAGGAGGGTGAGATGCTTTGCACTCGATTGCAGGTGCGGCTGTGGCTGCGGCTGCGGCAGCTACGTGGGCTGCAGGCAAACAAGTTCCTGGGGTTAACTAGCGTGTGCTCCTGCACTGTGTCCCTGCCTCTGGCTCTCCTCCTTGCCTTCCGGGGAGAGGAGCAGTCCAAACCCTCCTCTGAAAGACAGAAGCATTGCATTTTCCCTTTGGGCTCACAGACCTGCAAAGATGCTGCCTTGCCCAAGGTTTTGGAGTTTCTATTTAATTCTGGTTATGCCTGCAGATCAATTTCTTATTTTTCGGTTCAACTTAAGAGCACAAAATCCAAACATCCCTTTAGAAGCACATGATGCACTGATGTGCACACTGGACTTCCACGGTGACAGGAATAAAATCACCCTCCCTGCTCTATGCAGCCTTGAGACTGGTTTTATTCTGCATTCGTATGTGCCTCCGTGTAAAATTGCCCCACACAATTATTCAATCTCATGGCAACTATTCAGTTTGCAAAGCAAAAATAATCATGTGATTACCCTGTAATTAGCTGATAGTTACTAATCAATTACATCTGCAGAGTTTGCCTTCCACTGAGGAGGTGTGTGGTGGTGCTTTACGGGTAAGAGTCGGTGCCTGCCCCAAGCAGTTTACAGACCTCCAGCTTTGCTTTGCTCAATCACTGAGCAGGTGCTGTGACTGGAGGAAGAAATATAGGACTAAACACTCTTTAGTCCCTTAAACTCTCTGAGTTTAGTGGCAGGAATCAGGCACTGTGGTGTTGGCAGGGTCTGGGTGGGATAGGCACCATCTTATTATGGAGGGATTAACTCTGAACAGGTTGGCTGCAAAAAATGTGTTTAAATGAGGCCTGAGTAAATAAAGTAAATGCATTCCCAAAGCCTTGGGGTATTCCCGTGGTCACTTGTCTTCTCCATGCTTAGCACAGCCAGCGCTGCTTCATTCACTGGGGCAGTTTGACACCCTGCAGCAAAAACAAGCACAAAGCCATGTGTATTCTACAGGTATTTATTTACCTTGATATTCCTGGAGAGATGAGCATTGTTGTCTACACACAGGCAAAAAGTAAATTTTCGTATGTGCGTTGGCAGTGCAGGTTTGTTGTTCTGGCATGTGGCTTCCCTGTCCCTTTCCATCTCAGCAACAGTGTCTGGGCCTGGAACATTTGCACGTGGTGAAAAAACAAGTTTAGAAAATACCTTTGAATAACTACAAAAATCTGGTCAAGTTCCTCATCTCTGGATATGAGCTCAGAAAACTCCACCAGAACATCCTTGGCTCGAGCTGGAATGTTCATTCGGTGCACGGAGGAAGGGATGATTTTGCAGTATGAGGAGCAGTGCTAGGAAAACTGAAGGGAGAAGTGAAGCTACCGGCAGGTTTGAAGAACAGTTTGATAAATATTTCTGCTGTGAAAGAAGGAAGTAAGACATGACAAGAATAGAGATGTGTCCATGAGAAGTTAGACAGGAATTTAAAGGGATTTGAGCTTGATGCTGCAGGGGAGAAGCTTATTTTTGAGAAAGGAGGGAAAGACTGAAAATACTGTGAAAGAGGGAGAGGGACAAACCTTGAGGTTATAAATCAGGAAGAGCTGTGCTCGAGGGAGCAAGAGGGGGAGGCTTGAGGACCTTTGGGCAGAAAAATGTAGAGTTGGGTGCAAAAACGTGTCACTTGCCCAGCCAGTCATGAAGCCACTGTGGTCCCACTGCTCTGATCCTGGGTGGCTGCTGCCAACTCCAAGGACAGCAGTGTGACTGGGACAAGCTGCACCACTGGGAAATGGGGCTGGATGCACGCACACCAGCAGCCCCTTGCACCTGCAGAGTGTGGGCAGAATCCATCCTCCAGTGCCTTTTTCCCCCTCCCTTTCCATCATCCAAACCTCCTATTAAGAAAGATCCCGACAACACCATTAAAATGTCTTGCGTCGATTGGAAACTCATTGTTCGCTAAAAGCTAATCCGAGCGCGGGTAAACACAATGGCCCCTTTTCCCCCAGCCTGACGTTTCATTTACACAAGAGCTGGAGCCGGCGCACCGGCGCGCTGCCACG
>NW_008687501.1:42197-46363 GCF_000695815.1 Acanthisitta chloris | reverse complement strand
AGGATGGCTCAATAATTACAGCCCCGGATCTCCAAACCCCACCAAAGAGCAGGCTTACCACCGCTAGTCTTTGTTACTAATTGTCCTTCAGGATACTTGAGATGAATTACCGTGGCTTACATTTTCCTGTTTTTCCATTCTCTTCTATTGGGTTCAAATAAAGAGAAATCTTTCCACTTAGCGGAGCTGGACGGATCAGACAAGTGTAGCATTGACTGTTGACAGCACTTCATAAGAAAACCCTCCGACTGCAAACTGTCTCATTGATATGTTCAACTTGACACATGGGATTGATTTTTGATTGTTTTACAAAGCTTGCCTGCACATGTTTTCATTATCAAGGCTGGGCAGTTTTCATACCAACACTTACAAAATGTTAGAGCTATTAATATAATTCGATATCATCTATACTGCATCTAATTGTAACAAGTAACCTGACAAATTAAGCCTCTTTCACCAAAGCTCTCCAAAATGGATTGCACTCTTGATTATTCCTCTATTTTGTCTTGTTTGGGGATGCGTGAAAGAGCAGCAAAATTATTTCAGTTCAAACTTTTTAATCCTGCTTGTTTTGAAGACAGAATTAGGGCTGGAAGTTTTAAATTCAAGACAGGCAAATGCCATCAGCACCAGATCTATGCTTGTTCCCAGCAACTTTGTCAGGAACTGGATCAGCTCCCATGCAGACTGTGCCAGGCTGCAGCTCGGGAGGTGATGGTATGCTCAGGGAAAGGATATTGTCAAACATTCCCCAAACACATGGACCAGCTGGATTGATGCCTGTCCTTCATTTATTAACTCTGCAGTCCCTAACCATCCCTGTAGTCACCCTGCAATCTCATTCCTCATGCTTCTAGGCTCTGATTCACCCTTCCCCTTCCTCTTTCCCATCTTTCTCCAACAATGTTTCTTCCTCACAAGCCTCCCTGATCCTCCAGAAACCCCAGAAAGGAGCTTTGTCTTTCCTTCTACTTTCCCGTACAATCCCTGTGCTCCTGCTGATGGAAGTCTTTGCACAGCACTGGCCTGGAGCTGATCTGAACTATCCCTGAAATTTAGGAAGAGCATTCCTTCCTCCTAGGACAGATTGAAGCCATGGGTTATGGCTGAGTACCGTGACTGCTGTGGGTAGCTGGCCCACATAGGGAATAAGCTCCTTCTGCTAGTCCTGCTTAGCAGCTACCCTTCAGAAAAAAAACCCTGCCTGTGCTGCCTTTGCCTTTTTTTAAATGCCATATGTAAAAAGGAGGAACGACACCATCTAGGCTGAATTTTAGAAGCAGGAGGCCCACAGTCCATATGCGAAACTGTTGCTGGTTTTGCTCCCGCGTTCACGTTATCCGTGTGCGCAGCCGACAGGATCACCCACTCCGGAGCCCAGCAGCGCACGCTGACCAGGCAGCCTAGATTTCACAAGATTGTCCTTTTTTTCTACAATCATGGAGGAAAAAAAAACATTTTCCATCACTTTCCTCCTCTCTTTTTTCACCCAATAAATGAGCATTTAATATTCCTTGGTGCCACGAATCATTTTTCTGAACCCGAGGCACGATTACCTCACTTGCCATCAGCTGGGCAGGGGCTGGGAATTTCCACTCCTGAAAAAAATGCTCATCTTGGTTTTCTTTTTGTAAAAAAGCATGGTCCTAAATAGTGTGTAAGCACTCTCCTGTGGCTGTGCACCCTCTTCATAACCCTTCCACTCGAACAAAGTGATTGTCTGAACTGAAATCGCTTCACTGAGATGATTAAATTAGTTCCTACATGCCAGAGATGTACAGAGGTCTTGACATTTATATTTGGGTATTAGAGTCTGACATTCAAATGTATTCCTGTTTGAAAACAGTGTAATTTAAAAAGTAGCATAAAATCCATTAATATAATAGGGAGAGAAGGCGATGCTTTAATTTGTGTGGGGCTGTACAAAATGATCATTTCCAGGGGCTGCAGCAAGTGCAGAGCTGTGCTGGCTCAGTTGGTGCAGGCAGGGGAGATATGCTACCCCAGCATCCCCAGACATTCCAACACCCCAAATATTACACCCACAGAAACCTGGGTAAAATCAACCTTGGGCTGCACACGGCTGAAATGTCTCTAACCACAGTAGGTTTGTTTTGACAGGGCACAATCTGCTATTTCTTCCTGCAGCTTGAAGCACACCTGTGGCTGGGATGTCAAACCAACCACAGGCTACATCTCCAAAAAGACAAAACAAACAATTAATGACATTCTCAGGGATCCCAGAAAGGGAAAAGTGACAACACATATGCAGGCAGCTCATCCCACATTCACCCAGCACACCTATTAAGGGAATCTGACCCGACATTAAGTTCTGTCTTAAGTGATGTGGATGCTGTTGGCTGTTGGTTGCCATTTTTTAGGAACCCAAATTATCATTTTATAATATTTTTGGCCCAATGCTGCACTTACTTAACAGGTTTATTAAAGACCTCTATCACAATCTGAATCCCGTTGTTTTGTCATGGCTTAGATACCCAAGCAGAGTCTCTTTTGCCTGCAAACAGGATTTTTAACTTGAACACAAACAGCATCACCACTTTTCAATGTTGTTTAGAATGAGTGAATGCAAATGACTTTATTCAATTTGCAGTCTTGGTTTCATTCATGAGGTGACGTTAACTTCTGGGACCTGAAGGAAACATTCTTCACCAACTAAAATAAAAAAAATCTGATTGATAAATTCCTCAGAGCCAATTCCCTACTACACCAGCAGCGAAGCAGCCCTGTAGCTTCACTTTTTTTTTCATCAAGACATGAATGAATATGTTTCATCAAAACATGAATCTCTGTTGGAATATTCATGTTTTCCCCAGGATGTCCCTCGTACGTGGTAGGGGAGGGAAAAAGAACTTTAAGGTCTGGACTGGAGCAGCTGAACATGGAAAGGGAGAAGGACCCTGTGATAAACGTGTGTGCCTGTGTTTTGCTGGTGTGTGTCTGCACATATTTATTATTCTCATCTGCAATATTGATGACCAAGGACCGATCTCGCTGCACATGCGTCTTCCTCCCTGCAGCCCTTCTCCTGCCCTGCGCAGCTGAAAAACACCGGGATTTTTTTTAGGGCTGTTTTCTTTTTAAGCAATGAGCAAAACGCCCTGATGTTAATGCCAATTCATTTTCCCAGGTGAAAAAAATACAGAATGAAAATAATCAAATAATATCAGTCGAGGAATCAGGACAGGCCACTGCAATCAATAGCAGCCAGGGCTGGGAGATATTGTTCTGGCTATTGGGAGCAGATGAGGAGAGGGGAATATATCCTGAATGCTAAATATGAGGATTTTATTATGCAGGGGATCCCTCGTTTTAAAGCAACAGGATAAAACTGCATTCAGGTTCGAGATTACTCTTCAAAATAGTGAAAAGCCTCGCTCAGCTAAGATGGCAGGTATCTCTATTTTGGAAAAACAACTCTTAATTAATTGGGGAAAAAATTGGCACAGGAATAAGTGTGAATATACACATGTATCCATGGGTGTGTGCATGTATCCATAATACACTAATTTCTTATGCACGTGCTGGGGTGTGTGTATGAGTGTGTGTGTGTGTATGATAAGAGTAATGAGATATAACAAAAATCAGAGGACAATTATTCTGATCTTTTGTAACCCATCTCGGCTGGGCAAATTATCATCCCGAGCAGTCTGAAAACAGAAAACTAAGCATAATAGATGATAGGGAGGCATATTTAAAAAATAAATTAAGGAATAAAATGCACAGAGACAGAATGCCATGTTTTGTTATGTCACTCCCTGCCTGCCTTTCTTCAGCAGAGAGATTTCAAATTAAATTCAAAGACTCTACTTTTAAATAAACAATGAAAATTGAAAATAAGCTTCCTTGTTAAAATATATATATATATATTTCCTCTCTTTTTTTTTTTTCAAGTAACGCAGCACTGTGCAATGGTAAAAAAAAAAACCAGAAAAGGAGGGCATTAGGTATTAGGATTCCAAACGGGATAGTACATCTTTAATGATACATATGATAATTAAAGAATACAATAAACACAATTAGCATATGTTTTAAACAGTTTATTAGTGAAGCTTACCATAAAATCAGAATATATAGAGCTCCAGGGTTTGTTGGGATAACAGCTTCTAATCCTTAGAGTCATAAAATCCCTGGCTTGGAAGAAATGG
>NW_008687501.1:41837-42095 GCF_000695815.1 Acanthisitta chloris | reverse complement strand
GCTGCCACTGCCCCAGCAGCTCTGATGGAGCTCAGCAGGGATGTGGTGCTGCGGTGGACATCGAGGAGATAATGACTTTAACTCCTTCCAGACCAGGGATACCCAAAAAATAATAATAATAAATATTCAAAAAAAAAATAGAAAAAGATCACTTTTATTTTGCAAATAGTTATCCTAGGGAGAAATGAATGCCTAAGTGATGGGTATGAAGGAGATCACAGGCTGGGGAAGTGCAGGGGGGGGATGGGTTTTGGCGGT
>NW_008687501.1:18894-41775 GCF_000695815.1 Acanthisitta chloris | reverse complement strand
CTGCAGGGCAAGTGTCGTGGTTTAACAGGACAGCAAGGGAGGGGGCAGAGGGTGGGTGGCCCCATCCAGGGGGGTGCAGGAGAGCTGGGACCCAGGGGATTCACTGCAGGAATTACTGGGAGTTGAAAAGTTGAATAATCCAGTTCCCCAGTCTGGACAGGGCTCTGACCACTCTCAAACAGCAGATAAATAACACTCTTGGAAGTGGCACTTTGTATTTCCTACTCTTGACTTTTTTCTTTTCCCAATGTCCATATTCCCCCTTTATCTCTTCTTCTGACTTCAGCCAGGATTTTTTCTGATAATGATTAACATATAAGCTCTTTACATCCATCTCCCTACCGTAGAGAACATTTCTTCCCTCTTTTGTTATTTGTTTGTTTGTTTGGAGGGGGCGAGGATGGGTTTAATCCTGCAGTTGGGAAATTTCAGGTTTCTATCAGCAGGGAAGGCTTCAGATGAGAGTTGGTGTGGGCTGAAAGGAACAAAGCTCTGCAGAGGTGTCTTTTTTTGAAGGAAAGGGGCAAATTGTCAACTTTATAATGACTCCTCATCATCCGTGATGGCTTCCCAGCTCTGCAGCAAGGGAGAAGAATAGCAGTCGAGCAATGTTTGAACACATTCTTATGGGGAAATTGGAGTGTTTGGATCCTGAAATTAGATCTGAAGACGGCCAAACATCTCTATAAAAATGGGAGCTTCACTCAAATGAAGGTATTTCATGTTTGCTCAGGTCCTGGTCTAATCTGAACGAATTCAGCGCAGAGCGTTTGGCTTTTCCTGCTGCATGGCAGACCTGGTGTGCACAGAGCTGCTCTGCAGCAGAGCTGCCTGCTAATTTGGGTGGCTGGGAACAAATTCTTCTGAGTTGTCTTAAACATGCAGGGAATGTTGAAAACACACAGCATGTATGCATGCATGGAGACAGTACATTGCTTTACACTTATCCCACAGCTCAGAATTTGTGCTGATATTATTTTCCTTAACTTCTGCCTGAGACCTGAAGCCCAGGAGATGGAAGCACTGTGTACTAGCAATGCAAATGCACAGCGTAAGCCACATTTTGTCCCATATATATTTGTCTATTATTGTCCCATAATAGTCTAAAGACAAAAGAAACAAGCTGGAGGAGAAATGAAGGTCCAAAAAGATGAAGTGACTTCGCCAAGGTCAAACAGCAGGACAGTGGCAAAGGCAGGAATATAAACATGAATTATATTGTCACTGCTAGACGAAAAGGTTGAAATGCAGCTCATTTTTTTCCTGTAGTTTAGACCTAGCTTGACGTATCTGACCTCTATTCAGCTGGCCAAGGTCCAGGGAAAGAAATATGAAAACTAGGATTCTGTCTACTCCAGGGAAAGACATGAAGGTAAACTGATGTGTGTCATGGGTTAACTCCACAGCACTGGAGTTTAAGCAAACCAAGGGATGAGTCAGGGTCTGGTTAACTGTTTTTTTCTGTTTACTTCATTGGGTTTGAGTTACATTTGAAGGGACAAAGAAATTTGGCCCAGCAGCCTGGGAGGGAATGTAGCTGCACCCATTTTTTATTGCAGTGTTTCACCATTGACATTCCAGCACTGATTCACTGCTGGCAGCACTGCCCAGACACCAGACACAGCACAGTACAAGGAGATCCAATCACAACTGAATTTTAGCTCCATCTCCAGTTTTGAGCAGAGGAATTCAGCATCCAGTGAAGCATTCACAGCAAACTGACAGGGAGGAGCAGAGCAAAAGTCGCTCTGCATTCCACCCAGCCTGTACAACCCTCACCCAGGGCTTGCCCTTACCTGGAGGAAGGTTCTGCAGCCCTCCAGCCCTCCCTTGGCTTTACACACTGGTTTTGGGGAAGAGTTTATTACCTGAGAGGTGTAATGATGTATGCAACCATCTGATTATAGACTGTAAAGCTACTGGCACATGGGTATTACATGATATATCTGCCACATGCAACTGAACCAGAGTTGGCTGCTCTGGAGGGCACCTGACTCTGCTCCCTTGGGCCAGTTGCCCACTCACATCCCCTGTGATGGCACAGGGGCACTAGGGTAAAGCTGCAACACTCAGGAGCAGAATATCCTCCAGAAATAGGCAGGAAGAACGAATCTGAATCAAAATCAGAAACAGAAAAAGAACTTAGTGTCAGCTGCCCCTCTCTGCTCTTGTCATTATAGAGAAGGCCATGACATTTTCTAAACCTTGAGATTTGAAAGAAAAATATTTTCAATAACAATGTGTGCACTGTTCCCTTTTTCATCCAGGTGTGAGCATTAACCCACTTTACTTTTCTTAACCAACCAAACACGTGGCACAAGCATTTTTTGCATTTTGAATAAAAGGTCAATTTAGCATATGTAGAATATTTTCCTGTTCATTTTCTATTACCATTTTATATTAGTGAGAAACTCAGAAACACTGGATACTGAATCCAGCTACAAACCAATTCTACACTGAATATTTGACTAAGACATTACTTTAAACTGTGTTAGTTATTTTTATAGGTATTCTAAAAATAATACCACAGGGTTTATTACCTAACCCATATCACACAGAGTTGACATTTGAATGTTGAGGGCTCATATGTATGTTAAAACAGTGAGAAAATATGCACAGAAAATTTTCAAGGCTTCTGTAAAATAAAAATAAACCCCCCAGAAATTTATCATGTGTCCCAACTACATTGCAAATTAAAAAATTACAGTGGTGGGCAGCCTATGCACCAACAGTTATCAGCTTGGATCCTCTGCACAGGCTTCCAGGATGCTCCAGCATAGATTCATGCCTCTCAGCAAAGAACGTGCTATAAAAAAAAAAATCAAGGATGCAGCTGATAAAATTAATGAAACAAATCATTGTTGAAAAGCATTTGGTGAGGTGTGAATTTGAAAACTAGTTTCCTAATATTTGTAAAATAAACAGAAATTAATATCCATTAATATTATCATAATTATCTTAACTGAGAATGTTGAACTGTTGCCTGTTTTGTTCTTTTCAACTGCAGCATCTCGCTACAACAGTTTTTTTGTGGCTGGGGAATAATCTGCTCGTGTGTGCTGTAATGACATGAGAAATAAAACACGACAAAAGGAATAAAATCTGAATTCCCTTCTCAGCAAAGAGTAATTCCACAATCCATATATTTTTGGTAGCTTTCCTATAAGGTGTATACTTCTGCATGGCTTTATTTCCTAGACCCATTTTCACTGCCACCTTGAGTCAGGCTTACATGAGGAAGTCATTCTGCTTGATACAAAAAGCTTTTCCCAGATCTTAAAATGGCTCTGAGAGACCCTAAATTTCCTAAAGCCTTGGAGGGTGACCCAGGTGCCAGAGTGGCCTCCCCATGGGATGGGCCCTTCTCACAGCCTCTCCCTCCAAGGACAACAGGTTTTCCACCTACTCCATGCACTCCAGATGCAAACCCCAGATCTTCACATCTCCGTGCATAACCTCCTTTCAGACCAGCTAAAGTATGAAAAATATGACTTTTTCTATGAAAAAAATGGCTTATTTTTAGTTCTGCAGATACTGCAGTAGTTTGCTAGTGAAACCAGGCACTATGCAGACTGAAGTTAAAATACCAACACCTCACAAAGTGAAACCACTGACAGAAATAAAAGGGAATTTATTCTTTTAATCAGCAAAGTAATATGACATACTTTCACATGCCAATAGTTTATTTGGTTGTCATGTGCCCATCACAACATGGTGCCAGTAAGGGAAAGGAAAAGGGGGTTCAAGCATCCAGCAGTAAGGGCAAACCAAATCCATCCCTTTTTCCTTCAGATATCTCATTGCTAAT
This sequence comes from Acanthisitta chloris, assembly GCF_000695815.1. Taxonomy (NCBI): domain Eukaryota; kingdom Metazoa; phylum Chordata; class Aves; order Passeriformes; family Acanthisittidae; genus Acanthisitta; species Acanthisitta chloris. Next base: position 37,967 of record NW_008687501.1, on the reverse strand, counting down.
ATCAGAGAGCAGCAGCTTTATCACGAGGAAGCCTCGGTAGCAAGATGGGAGAGTTTCAGCTTTGGCTTCCATAAGACCTGAGCTCTAATTTGCAGTTTGTTCAGTCCCACATTAGTGTTGCACTCCTGCCCACACAGGGAGGGAACATATGTTTTAGATGGGATCCTTTCTTTGAAGATGTGTTTTTGAAGCAAAAAGAAATGCTAACAATTTTCTTAGCAAATATCTCCTTTTAAAAGCCTTTCCTCGTCTATCTCATGAAGACATGAGTTAGTGTCTGTCCACCAATGCATCTCTAATGGTTGTGTGAAGTGTCCATCAGGTCCATACAAGTGGGACTGGAGTTATGGGGATAATTGACTTTTCACCCATTGGCTCAGTGACCTCATTAATTTGGCCTTCATCAAAATATTTCATCCAACCTGAAAAAAAAAAAAGTTTTACCTCAATATTTCTTTGCCACTTCTATTATTACTATCAAGATTTGAAATGTTGTTTTGAGATGAAAATCTCTGAAACATTTAGCTTTGGAAGTGTGGAAGTGAAACTTTTTTTAGCCCTTTTTCCAGCCTGCCACGTTACCATATTTACCACGGCACTAACAGTTGTCAGAGATTATCTGGCTGAGTCACAGCTTTTATGGGCTCCACTCTGGTCCTAGAGACGCGAAGCAGCTCCTCTGCAGCCCAAGGTTTATGTTGGCATAAGCGAGATCAGAATTCGCCCTTCTGTTTACCATTTAGCTGAATCACCCCATCACAGACCAACTGTCATCTGTCACTCCATACTTTTAATGGTACATTGCACTGATGTTGTCTATTTTTTCCCCTTCCTAGCAGCCCTGTCACTCTGGTATGTGATAATCTCTTCTTCCAGGCTTCTGTTGGATCTCTTAATGACGATGCCACTGCAATTTAGGGGTTTTTAAAAGAAAAATATGGCAAGAGAGAATTTGGGGAGCTGGAGGCAGAATCAGATTTGCCCTGTAACTCAGGCTGCAGAATGAACAGCTCTTGGTCTTTTGGAAGTGCCTCCCAAGATGTGTTTTATCCATCCAGTCCCAGGCACAGTGCTCACTGGGGAGTAGAGGAGGTATCCCCCCCTCCACACCCAGAGAGGAGCTGCATCTCTCCCACTAAGTGCATTGCAGAGAATTAATTAATTTTAAAATTACATTCTCTTCTTAATGCCAGGGCCTCGCTACAGCTCTGTGCTCCTAAGACCAGTGGACCAGAAATCTTTTCCCAGTGCTTGGCTTCCTTGGGGCCCTGGTGGTGACAGCTCTTCACTGCTGATTAACCCGTGCAGTGACAAAGGACTCGTGTGGCCCTGGCAGGCGCCTTCGAGCAGCGTCTAGCGCTCGCTCGCTTCGCATCCCCAGATGGGGAGGTGCAAGATGAATCACGGATGGGTTTTGTGTTGCAATAAACAAAACGGGCAGAGCAATGCCTTGCAAAAGGCAGTTCGGCTGTGGGAGGAACTGCCCACCCAGAGCAATAAAAAAATATTTCAATATATGAACATTATTTCCTGCCCTCCCAGGGGTGGCTGTGTGGGTGTAGGTGTGGAGGGAACTAAAGCCACAACAATCTTCAGTGGGTTTTTCTACCCGTTTTCCATTTGTATACAGTTAGATTGGTCATCTAATAGTTTTAAATTTTAGCCTTTTTTATGAGTGTTTTTGCAAACACCTACAAATAATTCTGAGGTTTGCTTGTGGCCTTTCCAAAATTACCCACATGTATGCAAAGCAAGCATTAACACTGAGCAGTGAATTTAGTGTGAAGTAACACTTAGCCATTGTGTTAAGTTCTGGGCCCCTCAGGTCAGTAGGGACATTGAGGGGCTGGAGCAGGTCCAGAGAAGAGCAACGAGGCTGGTGAAGGGACTGGAGCACAAGTGCCATGAGGAGAGGCTGAGGGAGCTGGGGGTGTTGAGCCTGGAGAAGAGGAGGCTCAGGGGAGACCTTAGCACCCTCTACAACTCCCTGACAGGAGGTTGGAGTCAGGTGGGGGTTGGTCTCTTCTCCCAGGCAACCAGCAGCAGGACAAGAGGGCACAGACTCAAGCTCTGCCAGGGGAGGTTTAGGTTGGATATTAGGAAGACATTTTTTACAGAGAGAGTGCTCAGGCATTGGAATGTGCTGCCCAGGGAGGTGGTGGATTCACAATCCCTGGCGGTTTTCAAGCTGAGACTGGATGTGGCACTTAGTGCCATGGTCTAGTAACCACGGTTGGGTTGGACTTAATGATCTTGGAGGTCTTTTCCAACCCAGTTGATTGTATGATTCTAGGAGGGTAATGCCTATGAATATGAACCCATTTGGAGGTCCCCATGTTTTCATGTTGCCAATGCCTTTTATCCCTACAAAATGTAAGTTAACAATTCACCATTCTGATGAGTCCAAGTTCAGGATGAAAATTGTTTCACTGGTTTGATTGCTGTATGTATGTGACAGAGTGTACAGAACTTGTAGAGGTCCATCTGGTAAGAGAAATAATACTGTGTCATTGCATAATATGTGTCTGGGTGCACGTGTATTTCTCTGTACTCCTTCTTTGTCATGATTCCTTGGGTTAATTTAAATACGTGTTTCACTTCTCTCCATATTTCAGGTTTATTACAAAGTATGAAAATCAGGAAGCTTTCTGTTCACTTCATACATCTCTTCCAACAAAGCCAGACATCAGAACCCGGCACAGACTCCAGAGTGATTATTGTTACACATGATCTATGGAGCAGATAAATTACAGCTTGATTTTTATAAGGTATATTGAGCCTGCAGGCTTCAGCAGAAACAAAAACAAAACAAAACACAAAACCTTGGTTTAACTAGTAATTTGAGGAAATATGACAAACCTGACATGGAAGTCACAGAGCAAATAAATATGCACATCCATCATTTTGTAAAATAATGCCTTCACTAGAGAGACCTCTGCTTGCTGCAGCCTGCAGTGTGAAATTTCTTCGTGGTTTGCTAGTCTCAGATCCTGCTACAGGGAGAATCAAGTTAGTTATAGTTGAAGAAAACAATTTATGTCTAAGAGAAGCAGTGTCATACAGCAAAATAGTGCAAATATCAATCTGTGTGAGTCAAAACTAAGTTGATTTTAGGATATATTATAATATTCCTGGAATGTTTAGAGGTGTTTTTTCTTCATAATATGATTGCTAAAATACCGATTGGAGACTCTTTGCTTTCATTGTAAAATTATCTAGTTCCTAGTAATAAAAACACCTGGTGGTTTTTGCAGATAGAAAATCCTACTTCATACACAATACAACAAAAGGCAGTTTCAGAGTCATCTTCTGAGCACAATAGTTTTGTTGGTGCACTGGAAGGGAATTACACACACAATTCTCACTTCAGGAATCAGCTTTTGGTACTTACTCTTCTTCTGCAGATTGCCAATATTTGAAAATTTTTGTGTGATACTAAAGAGCACCATCAGTACCCTTTGCATGAGATCTGCCTCTCAGAATCCCATCAGAGTCAGGGAACTGGAGTTTGAGTTCACACCACAGGGAAAGGTATCTGCTCACAGAGGAGGCTGTGTGGGCACTGATGGGGTTGTTGTCTTTAACACTGGGACAAAGGTGTTACTCATTGTTTAAGGGTGGACTCTAAAAATTTATGCCAGACTGCTTCTGGACCAAGCACAAAACAGAACCAAATGCTCCACTCCTAAAGAAGTGTCTTCATCAAAGCCATAACCCTTTACATACTCCATTCCTGATCCAGTGTGTCCTTAGGTTTTTCTCCATTTCCAGGGATGCTTTTTGAAGAGGCCAGATGGAGAGAAGCCAGATCACCACCACACATACACATGCACATGTCCAAAATACCCACAGGCTAGAGAAGGACATGCTGCCTCACGCAGGGAGGTGGATCTGAGTCCCCCAAGACAGCATAGGACCTGCATCTCCAGTGCCCTGTACCTAGTCTCCAGCACTTTCAGAGAAATCCAAGTGGACAGTGCCTGGAAGAGAAAGGAAGAGTCTCGGTGTGTGAGTTCCTAGTGGGCAGAGAAATCCAAGTGGACAGTGCCTGGGAGAGAGAGGAAGAGTCTCTGTGTGTGAGTTCCTAGTGGATCAGATGTACAAACCAAAAATTGAGTGGCTTAGCCACAAAAAAACTGCAGTAAATCTGAGGATATTTAAAATCATTGCTGTAGGTATCAGAGAGCTCAACACCCAAAGCTGGAGTGCCAAAACCAGGACTTCAGGTTAATAGACCAGGAACAGGGCCAAAGTCCCCTCTGAGGTGTTGCCTTCTTTATTAGATCTGACCCACATAGCCTGGCAGGGAGGTCTGCAATAAACTATCTAAACTGGACCATGAGCCTTGTATCTTCCACTCAACCTCAAGACCATCCTACATACACAGGGAAGGCAACAGTCAGAAAAATAAGTCTAAGTTTGACCCGTACAGCAGCTGCTTCAGTCTCATCTTGTAGGTTTTGGTCCATAGGTATAATCCTATGTTTTGGTCTAATCCTGCAGTTCTTGGCCAGGCAAACCTTACTTGAGCCACTTAGAACTTAGCTTGTGTGAAGGGTTCATCATTTCCTACACCACGTCTTCCAAGTTGTGTCTTGCAATTTAAAAGCCAAATACACGTTCACTACTCTTAGCATTGCAAAGCCAAAATAACTGGTTTGTGCTTCATCCATAAAATTGCCAGCTAAATATTCATTCTGGAATCATTACTCCAGGTGTTTGTCAAGGAAGATGTACAAAGCAGCCAGAACATGTTTAGCATTTCATATACCAGGCTGAGCTACAGGAGTGACAGGTTGAAAAATCTTGTTTGGACTCATAGACTGAAGCCGTTTAATATAGAAGTCACTGGTGGACTATAAATATGGAAAACCAATGTGCCATATTTTTATAGAATCCCCATTCTACATGTCTTTTAAACATATTAATACTTCAGAGAAGCTGTAGAAGCTAAGCTCACCAATTTTTGCTTTGAACATCTACAATTCTTCGATGAGTGAACCTTCATGCCCAAATGTCTGCACACTACACAATTTATTTGGACGTGCACTTATATTAACTGACCCCACAAAAGCCAATTGTGCTCCTTTAGGCTAGGAATTGCCCAATTTGCTCACATAATCTCAGCAATTACATGTTCATCTTTTCTAAATATCAGACCTATGGTGTGATTTACGTAGTATCTGATCTTTTTACTTAACCTCTAAGATATTAATCTTTATTAAAGGGGATGAGAAGCAAAGAGGGGGAAGAGATGCTGGTGACAGATACTCTGACAGCTAGGAAAAGTCATTTATAAAGTGAACATCAGTAAACATTAGGGGTGACATATTGATATCAGCAGCAAGTAAACGGATGGCCGAGCTAGGATGAGGTATTACACCTTAAATTGTGGCAACCATTTTTTTTCCCAAGGTTGATCTTTTATATTTTTTAAGAGAAATTTACTATTATGCCTCCTGCTTCCCCCATGGTAAAATGCCAGAAATTTGACTGAGATTTACTTAAAGTGACAGCAATGCCCCATTTTGTCCAAGAAAGATGATTACTAAATGTCACGTCTATCTATTCTCATGTGGATCACTTATTTGACATGTTCGTGTCTAAGCTTCATAGCAGTTTGCAACATGTTTTCTGATGCTCTGAGGCAATTTGAAATCTTTGTGGTGAAAACATGAGCTGGCCAAAGGCAGTTCATTAAAATAAATAAATAATGCAGTTGGGATTCGTTGCTCTCCATCCCAAGGGTGTCAGGTCAGAAGAAGGCATAAAAATCCCTTACAAAACCAGACCAGGAGCGTATGCTTCTGGTCAGGCTGCCAGAAGGCCATTGCTGGTGGGATGCTCTTGCCATCTCAGTTGAAGTCAAAGCATAGCAAAAAGAAAACATTGGTGTTTAAACACAGAACATAACCTTGTGCAATTTGCTCACTTTGTATTTATTTTTTTTAGAAACCTGTGAAATGGCACAATCTGAACCAGAGAAGAGAGTGGGTTCTCCCACTTTGCTGAGTTCTTGGAGGGGGAGATGTGAAACCCAGGTGGGTGCAAAAGAACCATCAGAGTCACCAGCACGAGCTCCTGAGGTGGGGAGTCCATTTAAATCTGCTGTGCTGAGCCTTGGAAGTGACCCTGGAAAGCAAGATGGGAAGAAGGGTGGAAGGCTTTTTGCACAAAATGGATCAGTAGTCATGAATAATTAATGGTTTCTACCTTCTTTGCCATTTTAGCTTGCCTTTCTTAGTAATTATTGCCTTCCAGTCCAGAAGTATGTCTGCAGATTAATTCATGCATGTTTTGGAGACCATAATGCAATAGCCAAGAGTCAAGAATTATGGTTTCTGCTGGAGATGCAACCTCCCACCAGACCCTGATTGCTTCAGCAGTCCCACCACCCCGAGCAAGGGAATGCTCTCACACAGAACCAGGCTCTGGGACCCTCTTAGCAAGGCCAAACACTGTTCTTCCCATCCTCTTTTAAAAATTCTTGCCACTCCTGTTCAAATACAGCAGTTAGTAAAATAATTTTTAAAAATAGAGCTGAGTTTCTGAAAGCAAGGACATAAATACATGTAATGAGAATTATACACCTTTGGTCTGTTCCAGAGATTCAGCCAACCTGCACAGATTGCCATGTAGTTATGAATTCTGAGGTGCAAATACTACAGCCATGAAATATAGTGACAATATTGAGTCATGGCTTATCCTGTTGTCTGCCCTGTGCTATCAGTGCAGTCATAACCTCAGTCATGTTTGCATGATCAGCCAATCTAAGGGCAGCTCTATCAAATTTCAAGTTTCTTCTTGCAGATATTCCCTTCAATGCCCAGCTGCCAGCTCCGACGTGGGCACTCAGCTCCGTCACAGTTTAACTCCCAGAAAACCTGCAGGAGCAACAAAACCAGCTCTAAATGTATCCTATGTAATAAGAAAAGAAGGGGAGGGTTAGTGTATGGTGGAAGATTAAAGCCAGTCTAAATGAAAGTAGAGTGTGTAACCGGGTACAAGATTTCTAAATAGGTGGCACATGTCAGCAAGCATTACAAGAGTGTCTTTAGGTGAGCCTTTGATATAGACTGCTGAATAGTTCAGTCAGATGGATGCGACCATGCGAGAGTTTCACAGCCTTGATTTGTTTTCCAGCTAAAATAAATCTGAATAGAATACACTTAAATTACCTGTGATTTTTCCGTCTTTAAAAGGACACATAAAAGCTCACTTAAATCTGAATACACTTAAATTACCTGTGATTTTTCTGTCTTTAAAAGGACACATGAAAGCTCAGGAGATCACTGGCTCCCTGGGAAAAAAAAATAAGGGAAAAGGAAAAAAAAAAAAGAAAACAGGAAAACTATGAAAGATTCATTTTAATGGAATCCAGGTTTAGCTGTTTCATATTTAATAGCGTTTAATATTTCATTTACTACTGATACACTTAAATTACCTGTGATTTTTCTGTCTTTAAAAGGACACATGAAAGCTCAGGAGATCACTGGCTCCCTGGGAAAAAAAAATAAGGGAAAAGGAAAAAAAAAAAAGAAAACAGGAAAACTATGAAAGATTCATTTTAATGGAATCCAGGTTTAGCTGTTTCATATTTAATAGCGTTTAATATTTCATTTACTACTGGGGACCCACCTTTTTTCAGAAGAACCTAAGATTCAAGGCACTATTGTGCATTAAGATTTTATGTCTGACTGTAGCAATATTGTAAGGGTTGGCATTGGAGCTCCTTAAGCCTGATGCAGAGAGCCTGGAAGCAACAAGGTTTCTTTCTTTTTTCCTACAGCCAAAATAGGAGCTGAAGCCCCAGAAAGCAGTGGGGTATAGCTGTGAATCCTAGCAACAGGCAGAGAAAGAACTGTATGTTTCTTCACGTCCTCCAAGTGTTGGTGCCTTCTGGTACATCATTTACAGGAGGCAGCGGAGACCGTGGAAAGGCCTTTCTTGCTGATGCATCAGGAAAGGGCAGATTTTTTCCAGTGGGATGGGTGAGTTATTACAGTTTGGGGGGAAAAACAAACAAAGCAATGCCCCAGAATTCATACTGTTGTTGCTATTGCACTTCCCTTCATCACAACACACTGCCTATTGGTGTGGGGTTTTTTTCTGTTTTCCATGTTTTAAACCTTTTTTAAGCCCTCCTCAGCAATAATGTGGGCTTTTCTTTTTAAGTGAAGGATGAAAATTTACACTCAAAAGTGTGAGCATAGGGTTCTGCCAGAAAAATCCATCATTCTGTGGCCTGCAATGAAATCATGGGTGCTAAGAGCTATCACCCATGTTCTGCAGAAAAGGAACTGAGACCAGAGCACATATTTCCTGGAAGAAGATGCTCCTTTTAAATATGCAGCAGGTCTTGTCTTGCCAATATTAAACTGGCTCTTCTTCCTAGAGAGGCTGTCGATACAGCTTGACCTCTCCCTGTGGATATTCTTCAGAGCCTGAAGCACTCAGATAATGTCAAACAGTTCCCCAGCACCATCCTAGGAAGGTGGTTTCCAGTCAACCAGCTTCCACGAAGTGTGGGACAAAGAGCAAGATGTGACCCCTTGGTTCCATCACCCCTTGCAGAAATGCACCATTTCCCATCTGACGCCAGTTTGTTAGTTTTTGCCACCAGTTTTCCTGCTGGGAGAAGCTTGCAGACTCTCAGAAGCTTTGCCTAGATGTAAATTGTGGGAAGAGAGGCAGGGAGAGGAGCTGGGATGGAGGGCATTTTGTTGTGTAACAGAGTCTGCTGCTTCTGTTACAAGATTAATTTTGTAGTAAATAGCACTAGTGGGTTGTTGCCTTGGACTGGGCCAGCTGCAGCAAAGATGAAGCACAAATCCAGACAGAAGGTTGCAGCAGAAAAGAAGGATTTGGCTCCCAGCTCACACCAAAGCTGAAAAAGGGTCCTATGAGACTTTCAGTCTGGGGGGACTGTGTAAAATGCACCCCCTTCCTGGAGCAGCTACCTTCAAGATTTACTAAAAAGATTTCTTGCTAGGAGAGGGCAAGCTTTTTTTTTTGTGCTAACAATTTCAGTTTCAGATCTCATTGAAGGGCTCTGGCATTTGCATAACTTCCCACGGAAACTGAATCAATGTTTGACATCATGGAACAGAATCTAAGGCGTGATTTAGCATTAGTAAGCCACCAGTCATCAGCAAACTGTCATTCCCCTATAACTGACATCTTAATAGAGCCTGTCCCATGCACACACATGTTCACCAGCAGCAAATTCTTATGCTCTGGCCCTGCATGAGTTTTTAACATGGGCTTGCACAGAGGAACATCCAAAAGACACTGGTCCAACATGATCAATTTTCAGGGCTCAAAATGTATTTTCCTTTTAGGTAAGAAGGGAATTTTAAGTCCTCTTAAATAATTGAAGATAATACTGATACAATCAGAAGTCAAGCTCCCCAAGATGAAAATGTCTAGATGATGAATAAGTTAATGGAACTAAAATCCCAGTCGTGGCTGATTAGGGGACCAGGAGAGTTTATCAGAGATGGGAATGTACAAGCCCAGTCACAGGCTGACCTTGTAACGAATGAGAGCTGAAAAGCAATTAATTGAGAAATTATCAGGGAAAAGCGAAGTTGTATGGTTGGTTAGGTAAAGCAATATGTCAATGGGCCAGGGATTGATTTGGCTGGAATACCTCAAGGTCTCTGTTCTGATGATTCAGGACTTGAAGGAACTGGCCCGAGCCAAGCAATAAAAATAAAACAGGGTCAGGAGAGGGAGTCATCAGTCAGCACAGTGGATCAGTGTTCATGTATTATTTAGCTGGTAGTTAAGGGAAGTTATCAAACAAGAGCAGTCTTTAAATCCAACTTTTTTTCCCCCAGGGAAGGGGAAATGAAGGGAGAGAAAAGAAAATGCTCGGTTGTGCCAGTGCTTACTGTCCACAGCTAAAACTCTGAGCTGGGAGCTGTGTTCTGGGAACAAGAGGTGCCAGGGGTGCATGTTCATGGCAACAGATGGTCAGTCTTGACAGTGGATGTCATTTTTTGCTGAGGCATTTTCTTCCTTCCTGCAGCTAACAGGCTCTACAGGACTTCTGCTCTCATTCCAGCAGACACCAGTACCTCTCCCAGGCCACCAAACTAACAGTGACCTCCTGCCCCCTTGTATCTTGATTATATCAACTCATCCACACGTCATCCTCCCACATCCTACACATTTGGGAGGCTATTGCTGAGACCAAGACTTCAGCATGTTGATCTGAGCTGCAAAATGTAGCTGGAAACACAGTTCTTCTCCTTCACAAGATGCTTTGGGTTCTAAATATGAAACAACCTGAATGTTAACATAGTATCCTGTAGCTCAGGAGAACATCGAAGAAATGAGAACAGCAAAGTAAATGAAAACAGCAAAACAAATGATATATAAAGACTTCTAGAAAGATCAGTGGGTTGGGTGAGAATAGCTGTGTCTTTGCTTGTCTTGTGACAATTCACTAAATAACACTAAGCTATGTCTCTCTCTCACCAAAGACAGGAGAAAGCCCCCACAGAACCAGCCAGCACATGTTTCGTGGTAGGATCAGGGCCCCAGACACCACAAACTGTTCCTTTTTAGGATCAAGATCCTGAGATGTTGCAGAAAATTTAGGCTGGAGGTTTGTTGGAAAACTACAGCTACCTCTCCCATCAGGACAATACTTTAAGTTCTGGGGTTTTTTGGAGAAAGGTTTTCGAATTATTTCAGATTTGATACTAGGTCTTCTTGTCATTTCCTTCACAAAACCTGAACAACAGACACCTCTGAGGCTGAAAACAGGGACATCATCAACATCACAGCTACAGTGGGGCAAGACACACAGCTTTGCCAGATAAATATAAAACCTCTGGTGGTGCAAATATAGGGCAGGTGATTTAATGTTAAGGTTGAGGAGTGCTGCCTGGAGGCAATAAAATACAGCTTACAGCCCAGAGAGTAACTTGCATATCCCATCACAGTAGAGATGAATTGTGCTGGGCTCTGCTCTTTGTGCTGTGAGGATTTGCATGGGGAGGGGGCAGAGAAGCACGTGAACTTGTTTTGGTTGTGGGTGTCTTGTGAAGAAGGACCCCAAATGTGGAGTTGAAGGAATGGAAGGAAATTAAACTGCTCTCCAGTTTCCTTGCTGACACAGGTCTCTGATGGTAGGAAACAGAGTCCAAGAACAGCAGACAGGGAGGGAAAAACCCCACTAACCAAAATTAGAACAAAGCTGTGACTTTTTGCTTGTCATATTTCAATACGTAATAAATACACGAAATTCCAATATTTCACTGCAAATAGCTGCTGCTGAAGCAAACACAAGTTTTTTTGAAGGAAATTACAGCAGCAACTTGGAGATAAAGGAACATCTTTATCCTACTGCCTATGGACATATCTTAACACATTTCTGGGACTCACAGCATGTCACGCTCCATGTAATGCATTTTCCATTTGTCCTGACCTGAGAGCTTTGCATTCAAGGAGCAGATTCCCCAAGTGAATTCATCAGGAGGAATAATAACCACTGCACAAGCTTGGAGCTGCTGGGCTAGGGAATCCATCCTGCCTTTGTCAGTGTGCTGAATTTCAGGGTAGCATGAATTTAGTCTCCTTTGCTTAAGGACCGGAAGGACTTGGCAATATTTTTCCAGCCTGTTTTACTGAAATGAAAGAGAAAGGATCCCTTTTTGGGATTGCATCACTCCTCTCCTCTGAGGCTGAGCTGCTGCATAGTCTCAGTACAGCACCTGAGAGTTTAGGAGGTGGTGGAGGTGCTGACATGTCCCAGCACTAATCACATATTATCACCTTACGATAATTATCAAAGCTGATTCTGAATGAATCCTCTTTGGAGTAGGTCCTTGGCTGTCCCTCTGCTCTGCCAAGTGCATGAGGTACCACTTGTGGAAACACAACAATCCCCAGTAAAATCAGTGAAACCCAAAATGTGACCTTACAGTGTGTGAAGCTGTCAGCTGGATATTATCACTGAGACATAATAAAGTCATGTTGTTCTGGTAGGAATCAGGAAACAATTTTTGAAACATCCTACTCCACAGAAGTTGTGCTAGCCTGGACTCTGATCTCACAGAGCTGAGAGAAATGCATGGATTTGCCTTCTATATTTTCTTGATTGTTTTCAGTGACAGACTTTTTTAGTCTAAAGGCTGCAATGAGCTAAGAGTGTCACAATGTGGAAGGACAGGAAAGTGCCCAGCCTGGAGTTTGATGTAATTTCCATTATAAAATAAATGAAGAAAGTCCATCAAAGGCATAGGACAGATCACACCAGTAGTAGACTGGTGTGTACATGTGTGTGCCTGAGGCTACTCGGGGAGGGAAGGATGGTCAGGTACTACTGACCAGTATACAGGAGTCAGGAGAAGTGTGGAGTGTTCCCAGCTCTCCCATATATATATTTTAGACAGGTTCAGACAAGCCCTTTTCCTCCAAGTCTTATAGAATATGGAATCATAATATTTTCATTTCTAGCATCTGGCAAAGCCCTTATGGCTGGAGGAATGACAATCCCAGGTACCACTAGAGTGGAGGTGTCTGAGGCCACTGGAGTATTTGCCCTCCATATTTCCAACAGCAAATCGATTTATATTTGTGATTCTCCAAGGAGAAGGAAATCATCCAAGCAGGTAGGTTCTAGGTGTCCAGGTTTCAAAATATGGTGTACTAGTCTCAAGCAGAGCTTGGTGTGAGAGACAGGCTTAATTTCATCTCTACATCTCCCATTTGGGCTGGTTGCTGTTGTTGCAAAGGGTTAACAGACACTGCAAAACATTTCTAGGATGAAGTGCTAGGATTTAGTGTACTGAATTAATTCTTAAATTAGAACAGGGGATTTGCACATGATTTCTAAGGGAAATTATCTTCTGGGTAAAATTAATACAGGAGATGTTTCAACATCTGGGATGGCATTATTATGAGCAATGATTACCCAGACATTGCCAAGCAAAAGAGATTGCAGTAAACTCTTTCTTTTCCTAACCAAAGTAAGCTCCTCACCCTGAAGGATGCAGAATACTTGCAGAGCCTCAGCTTGTTTAGAAATGCTCCAGAAGAATTCTACATGGAAAAAAATGCTGCATGCTTTGCTAATGGACAGTTGGGAAACAGAACTGCAGACAGGGAAGGTTCCCTTTGCAGGTGAGCTCTGGGCAGTTTGGCTGCCTCCCTCGCCTTTGAGCTCCTCATCACAAGTAAGTGCTTAATGCAGTGCTACAGCTGTCCAGGTGTTTAATGTTCGGAGGTTAAAGAGGAAACACATTGGCAGATGTGACCTGGAAAACCTCCAAAAATGGTGTTGGTCCCTCCACTCCCCACTCAGCGACCACAAAACTCATCCAAATGCCTCATCTTCTTCCAGCCTTTAGAGGAATGGGGTTTCCCTGGTGAAATTTTAAATAGGGCAGAGAGGAAAGCCAAAGCAAGACCTGCATCCAAACAATCACACCCCAGGAGGAGCTTATAAATATTTATTCTCCTTCAGAGTATTTCATTTTGTCAAGAAAAGTGGAGGGCGCTTGAGTGGGAAAAGCAGACCAGTGGTACACCAGTCCCTGCTCCTTTCATAGGGAGAACCACCCATGTTTAATTTAAAAGGGCATAAATATAGGAGAAATGTCTCTTTAGTTTCGTGTTAGTGGCTGGCTATTAAATTACATCACAAGTGCTACGTGTGGGACCAGGCGAGTGCATGGTTATTTCTGTCTTCTAAACCGGAGTGCAAGTCTCAGCGTAATTACTTTGGATCCAAGTGTAATTACCAACTGATCTGCAGGAACATACACAGCAGTGACATCCATTCAAGGCAGCATTAGAGCCTGATGATAACACAGCATCATTAACACAGCTTAGCACTTCCCTACATGGCTACAGGCCATGGGTTTCCCCAGGAAAGGGTTTGCAGTTTGTTGACCGAGGCTGGGGATCTGGTCAGGAGTCACCTGAGATCCTGCCCCCAGCCATCGCAGCTGTGTGTGCACGAGGTGTGAGCAAATCAGTGCAGACAATAGAAAACATGATATCCTAATCATGGGAAATTAAGCTGGAACAGACTTCTTTCCAAGATATACCTCCTTGCTTTGGTATTTCTGCAACTTGCCCCCTTTTTCTTTTTTTCCCAAAGCATGGAAGACCATGAGAAGAAGGAAGGTGCTGAGTCCTGCTGTTATCCCTAGGGTCACTACCTTTTTGTTTAGCTTTCCTCTGCTTTCCTCTGCTTTACTGTGACAGCATCATGCTCAGATTTTGGAATATTTTCTCTTGAGTTCACACCTCATCTGCCTCTTTTCAGAAGACAGAAGGTATAGGGATTTTCTTTATTCTTTTATCTTTTTTTTTCCCAAGCCTGCAAGCATCACAGTAAACAACCCATTTATTCTGATGGTCTTGAAAGCTTTCTCTACACCTCCAAGAAGGTCAGAGAAATGCTTCAGAAAGAGAAAAGGGAAAAAAAATCCTCCTTTCTCTTGAAAATTGCCTGGTTTGTTGCCACACCTTCCTAGCGGTACAGTGCTCCAAAGACAATGCAACAGACCAGTGTAGAAATGAAGATGCATTAAAGAAAAATAAAATAGGTTCTTTTTCTCAGAGTTGGTGTTTTCAGGTACCTTTAGTTGTGTCCATTCTAGCTCATAAATTCAAACAAATGAAAAAATGACAAAACACAATTTGACATAATTTTCCGTAAGAAGTACAGGACCTAAGATTACACAAATAAGCAAGAAAATATCTCCCAGCTCCTGTGGGGAACAATATATTCACTCACAGCTCAGGGTCAGTGATGGTAAAGTGAGATTGACAGGGTAACTAACCCCTGAAGGAGATTTTCCATTTTGGGCAGTCCTGCTAAGCCATGCTTGCTGCTTTGTATGAGCTCAGTTGCACAGAGATATCTTTTTTTCCCCTAATTTTGCTTATATGCTGGTTTTAGCCGAGCAGCTCCGCAGATGTCAGCGAGACACATTTTGTTTTGAGTTACATCACTGTAAATCACAACTGATCCAGTGAACTCTGAGATACCCACTTTGCAGTGAGATCTGTGACACTAAGAGTTTGGTGCCACGGTATTGTGACAGCTTAAAGCCCCTCCATGAGGAAACAAAGTCAGGCTCAGCACTGTCCTGGAACACATTATAAAGCATGTTTGTTATTGCACAGAAGACAGCATTTGCCTTGGCTGTGAAAAAGAAACCCAGATCTGTAACAGCTAAGATTTCATCTCTACCGTTTATCCAATGAGCTTCCCAATCCTCTTGCACAGATACCCTGCTGCTAACATAGCAGTCAAGATCAGAGCACTTAATCAATCATTCACTGAGGACAAATATGCGTAATCTAAATTAGAACAAACCGAGGCATATTTTATATGACAGCCTTACAGATTTTTAAGAAAAAGCATTGGCAAGAAAATTGCATGAAAACAAAATCGTCTTGTGTTTATACTTAAAGTGGTAGATTTCCTAAAAGCTTCTGTGGCATTAGGTAGCCTTGAATATACAGGGGCAAATTCTGCTCTCGCTGCTTTCACTTCCACATTTTCATCAATAAAACAGGGATGCATTTGGCCCTCTGGCTCTGAAGCAGAAAGCCTGCTGCAGACCTCAGTATGATGTAGAGTCCTTCTTAAAAACCTTTCATATTTTATGATCACTGTCGATTCTCTTATGATCAGTGTTGGTTCAGGCTCTCATGAATCAAAAATCAGCTCGTGGCACGCACCTCAGAGCAACCTATTTGTCTGCAGGTAGCAAAGGAAAGTGGTACTTTGAAGAATAAACCCCTCTGCCTTCAGAATGAAGCACAGGCTGCATGGGAAGCTGGAACAACTTAGACCTCCTATTCAGGCTCTGCTCTGGGCATGCTGGGTGACCTTGTGTTCTCCCATTTTCCTCTGGGTGAGATATTATTTATCCATGATAATAAAATACAGGATTCTTCAACTACGACTCATGGTTTAATCTATTGTGTCAACTTGCACTAGCTCCCTTGGAAAAAAAAAGTCAGAGGCAATAAAAGGAGTGAAAAATGAAGCATCTTTAACTGAAGCCATACAACTTTCATCCGAGGTCAAGCCCTTGCTGTTCTGACTCTGCAGGGTGAGATCTCCAGAGGGGAACATCCCAGCAATGGCCTTTGAGAGTAGATGACAGGTCCTGCACAGCCCACAGTGCCCATCAGGTTTGGAGACCCTTCAACCTTGGGTACAAGCTCAACAAGCAGCAGGAAGGTTTGAGCCCAGCCAAGCCACTAACAGGACAGGCAGCACTGCTTCCTGAAAGGAGAAATGATGCAAAACAACTTGAAAATATCAGTGCAAACATCCCTTTCCCTTGTTCCTCTGAAAATCAGGCTCTAAAGAGTTGCTCTGTCATAGTTCTGACTCTCCTTCTCCCACAAAAGTTCACACATCACCAAACCCCCCATGGGGACTGGATTCAGTTTATTGCCACATCTTGGGATTTTTAAATAATCATTCCAGTCCCTGCATGAAAGCAGGTCTGATCCAGAGTGCAGCAGGGCTCATTTGCTTTCCTCTGACTTGGTTTTGAAGCGACCTGTGAGGTTTTCTAGGGACAACTGTCAAGATGTCAAATTCTTTTCCCAACCAGCTTGTTGAGGTGAGGCATTGCCGTCAGCACTGCTGGCATGGGCAGGTGTGATAAAATTCATTAGGGAGATGTTGGTAGAATCAATGACCTGATATTGCAATTAAAGGCTATGTTGAATATCTCCGAAATGTCTGGAAAAAAACAAAGTCATGGCAATACCAAGATTTTGGAAAATTTTATCTTGGGTGCCCAAGCAGGAATTTGTATGCCTAGTTGCTTATTTTTGCATCAAGAGGTCAGATATGGATCTTACTAAGATCTCTAAGCAGGAGAAATGAGTCTCAGCTTCAAAGATCAGAGCTGAATGTGAAGCTTCTTTATGCTTAAGGACAAGACAGATCCTTCCTTTGGGTCTAAGTCCATCTCTGTTGAGAGAAGCCCTTGCTTCTCTGAAAGGGACAGTTAACCCCCAAAGTGCAGACACCTTTCTGTTAGCACTCTGTGAAATGCCAAAATCCTGTCTCTATTTGTCTCCAGTGAATGAAAGAACCTCTGCCCCTTCCCATCCAAATCCAGATATGTTTTAAAGTGCTGACTTCTTCCTTGTTTGCATCAGTTTCAGGCTGCCAACTCCTGACAGCTCCTGGATGTCCCAAGCAATTGGCATGGCTGAGGCATGGTTTGGAGTGGTTGGAGTGATATGGTTGACATCTCTTCTTGGATTCACCAGCCTGATTTATTAGGTACCACAAGTACCACGAGGCCAAACTGACACCATCTGCTCAGAAAATATCCACCTGCCCTTGTCAGCATTAGGCTTTCACCTTTTAGTGCAGGTACAAGCAACCAGCAAGACTCCCACTTTTTACCATCCATCTGATATCCATAAATCACTTTGCATTATGCTTTAAACTTAGATGCTCAGTTAATTCCCTCACAGATCCCTGCTGAAGTGCCTCAGTGTGTGGCTTGGTTTATTTTTTTAGTTTAGCTTTATTTTTTGCAACTTCTCAAGTTTTGACTCAGTCACTTGACTGGAAGGCTGCTGTGTGAAGGTGCATGAGGATGGACTGGAGCATCTAAATGGAGGCCCCTAAACATGAGTGTTTTTTCCTTAACCTTCCTGCACCATTGGGAATAATAATTCCTCACGGGGCTGTTGCACAGCTTGATTCATTAAGGCTTATGAAGTGCTTTTAGCTCTGGCACTGGAAGGCTCTGTGCAGGTTATTTTGGACTGCTCAGGTGTTAGGAGGAGAGGCACTGCAGAAGGAATACAAATAAATCAAGAGAAACTGCCCCTTCCCTCCATCCAGCCCCTGCCCCCCACTGTTCTCCATCACTGTTGGTGTCAAACAGTTAATTTACAAACCCAGCACTTTACAAAGCCCCTGGAGCATCAATTGTCCCTTTCTCATGCAACATCAGCTCCTCAAAACAGCCAGCTGAGTCTCCAGGAGTCACCCTGCTCCCTGCCCTTCCCAAGGCAACTTCAGCCCCTATCCAAAATTGCCTGTGTATTTATTTTTGGACAAGTCAGGTCCAGCATCACCCCCTTGCAGCAGGATGCCCTGGAATAAGCCTGGGGTGCAGTTGGCTGGCATAAGAGCTCTGAAATGTGCCAGGAGGCAACAGTCAATTGGGGAAGGTGACCCAGATATCCCACCCAACCCACCACCATGAAGGCAGCATCTCCACACACCACAGCAGAGCCACAGAGGGATGGGGAATGCTCAGACTGGCAGGACAAACCCGGAGAGCGATAGGTGAAGGAGCAGGCTCGTGGCTGGGGAAGGTAGAGGCAGTGGATCTTTCACATGGCTTTTTTTCCCTCCCTCCCTCCTTCTGTCTCCCTCCCCTCCTCCAGTCTGTTGCACTGGAGCTGTCGGCCATGCTGTTCCAGTTCAGGGGCTCCTGCAACAGAAAAGATCAGCTGTTGGAGAACCCATGGAAAGCCCTGGGGGAGAGCCATGGCCGCAAGGTAATCAGCAGGCAAAGTTATTACCATTATGCTGCTAATTAATTCCCAGCTCATTACGTTTCCTGTGGCTAATTTGTACTCGCCGCTGATTTGATTAAACTCATCTCTATGCTAATAAATGTGTTTTCCATTTGTTTTAGCGACTGTAGGAAGAGAGCCCGGTATTTACATATTTTGACGTTTATCAAATAAAACGCGGCGCCTGAATTAATTCTGCTCTGATTTATAAGTGGAGGGGGGGGAAGGGGAGAAAGGGGATGCTGAGGGTCAGGAGTACATCGCGTGTGCGTGGCCGTGTGCCGGGGAGGGAACTGCACCAACGGGTGATGGTCCTGGGCATTTCATCCCCTCCAGCCTCATCCTGCCCGGGGATAGCTCCTGCAAGGTGGTTGCCACCTCCTCAGCCTCTCCCCTGCCATTTATTTCCCCTTCCCAGCCAAGTTTTGAGACCTAGGACTTTGATTTGTAGGTACATCGCACGGTTCACCGACACCTCGTTAGGTGGATTTTTCTTTGTCTTTCAGAAATTGCTCTAAATGAAGATTAGA
>NW_008687501.1:13770-18853 GCF_000695815.1 Acanthisitta chloris | reverse complement strand
CCAGTTCCGTTTGTCAGGACTCGCTACAGTAATATCGGACGGTTTGAATTTCTAATCAGACTGGGAGGAACAGACACTTTGCCATGCACACACAAATGCATTTTAGGGATGTGATTTACCCTCTCTTCTCCTGGTAAATGGCAGGGCAGAAAGCTCTGTCTGACCTCAAGCATCTGCCTTCTAAACCCAAGACTAACTCTTCAGGGCACATCTTCCACAACTGAAAGTCCATTCCAAACAATCCTCCTGTTTCCTGCAATTAGCTGCTGCATTATCAGTCTCCTCTTCATTTGGGGTGAATCCGCACAGAAGAATACTCTGAGGGCATAAATCAGTTGGATTGGTGCTTTTACATCACTAAGGGCTTGTGAAATCCAGCCTTTCTTTTTCCTGGGAATTGTCAGCAAGCACATCCCCTACCCCTACATGTGTGCTCACGTGTGTCATATTCTGTTGATGCACCTACATCTGCATCACACAGGATGGACACCAGACCCACACAGAATGGACACCTGACCCTCTCAGGCAGCATGACTTGGGGAGGGTTGGGATGGGGGAAAAGCAGGGAAATGCTCCTCTTCTGGGGCTGGAAAAGGCACACCAGCTCAGCAGGGATACTCAGGAGCCCAGAGCAGGTCTGACCCTACCCAGTCCTCCTCTCTGATTTTGTCTGGAAGCTTGGCTCAACTCAAGAGGGATTTGTTTTCCCTCTGCATGCTCACTTTCTGCTAGATTCTATACTTTTTCTCCCAGGTGCCTCATGCTTGCCCACATCACATCATTGGCCCTGGGGCAGCCCACAGCTTTCATTCACACTCCCAGTAAAAGTTTCCCAGCAAAGAGAGGCCCCAACGATGCCACTTCTCACTCCAGCAGTGAGACACCTTCCACCACCACTGCTTCACCCCAGGCAATCTGAAACAGCTTCATTGCTTAAGCAACAATTAACAGCCCTGTCCTTTGGGAGTGTTTCTGGTGCACTGCACATTCCCTGCTCTGGAGCCTGTGTACTCCTGCCATGGTACCCAAGCTGTGGCCATGCCCCAGCTCCTTCCTACCTCTCATCCTTCTGCATGGAAAGGCAATGGTGGGCTGCACTGTGCCACCAGCTCACCCCAGGCTCGGTTTTCTCTCCTTTTGTACTTGCTCTGAGGCCACATAGCCATACCTGTGCTGCTACCCAGAGATGAAGATATCCCACTGGCAATGCAGCACAGGTCCCCCCCAGGGCCAATCCAGCTGTGCTGTCAGAGCATGGCAGCAGGTCCCTGGACTGTTTTTAAAACAGGTCCTGAAAGAGGAGCTGGAGGAGCCCTGACACTGTGCTCAGCTCCAGGTGTGCGATGGGGCAATGCCTGACCCTGAGCACCACCTTGGCCACACAGCCAGAGTCCCAGGCATTCTGCAGTATTGCCTCACTGTCACTAGAACAACCAGCTAAGCCATGCAGTGGTGGATTGCTGGACTTTTCTCTTCCTATAAAACCTTTTAAGCCTTTGCAAAAGTGGGAAGTGTTAACTGAGAAAAAAACCCGCCTTGCTTCGCATTAACAGTCTTTGCTTTTCCTGGTGAAGGAGGGACAATAGCCACACGCTGCATGGTATCAGTGTCACAAAGAACAGAACCAAAAGGCTTCAGCTCAGGACAAATAAAAGTAACATTGATTCCTTTTTATTTTTCCTTTTTTTTTTCCAGCTGGTATCAATACATTAAACAACCACGTTGGAAAAGTGAAATTGATTCAAGGCCTTCAGTGCTCCCTGCCAAAAAAGCCTCCTGCAAGGATCTATTCTGTATTGAATTACAGTCTGGAAAAGTTCAATAGGTTATTGTACAAACAGAGAGCAAAAGCTCGTCAACAATGGAGCCAAAGTGATTGTGCCGCTCCTTTGTGCTTGCCAGCCCCGCGCCCCTCACAAGCTTGGATGTTAAATCAGTTTAATTAAAATGGTGGGCTTCAAATGCCTCACATTTTTTTAATGCATGTCCCTGTGTAAAGACATGTAGGCTGAGGTTTAAAGCTGCCTGCCTGCACTGACAGCCCCTCCATCCCTTTCTTGGTCCCTAAATTGCAGTAGATTTTTTTCCAGCTGCTGAGCATTTTGGGCAGATGATGAGGCTATGCAGCATCCTCAGCTCCATCCAGAGCAGCTCCAGGTCTGAGCAGCATCCTCAGCCTCATCCAGAGCAGCTCCAGGTCTGAGCACCCTCAGCCCCATCCAGAGCAGCTCCAGGTCTGAGCAGCATCCTCAGCATCAGCTCCATCCAGAGAAGCTCTGTATCTGAGCATCCTCAGCCTCACCCAGAGCAGCTCCAGGTCTGAGCAGCATCCTCAGCCTCAGCCTATCCAGATCAGCTGTATGTCCCCTGCAGCCTGTCCTGCCAGGAGAGGCAGCCCCAGGACTCCTCACATCTCCCTTTAGCAGAAGGTGTTGGCAGCACCTGCAAGCTAAGAACATGCATTGGGTGAGCACCCTTTGGCCAGACCCTGGCCTTGCAGACTGGAGCTGTGCTTTGGGGTTTTATGAGTGTACAGGACTTGGCTGTGGGAACCCCCAGCTCCAATGTTCTCCCCAGAGAGATTGGGTGCTCCTCAGGAAAGCAGCAGGGTGAGATCTCCAATGCTGCAGCAGCTTTATGACAGGTCCCACTGCAGGGTCTCCTCCTCCAAGCAGGCAGCAGACACTCATGAGCTGCATCAGGGTTTCTAAATCCCCCTCTCCACCTCTAATTAAGATTCAAATTGAGTATAGAAATCATGTGTAAGTAAGATGCTAATTATTAAAGTCATTGATCTTCCAGACAATAAAGCAGCCTCGTTTTTCTGGCCTGCCCATGTTTTGAGGCAGCTCTGAGCCCTCACAGTCGTAAATGCCCAGGATATCTGGAACCCACATTGGAGAAGTGTGTAAATGATGGATTTTGCAGGCAGGTGAAGTTCCCACGTTGCACTGAAAAAAACCTCTTTTCCCCAGCTCCAGCTGACCCTGGCTGCACATCTGGCTCTCTTGATAGCTCAGCTCCCCATAATTACATACATTACTTTGGTCCCCCACCTCACTGCACATCTGCTGATACTCTTGTCCATGCTGCACCAGTGCATTTATTCTCTCATTGGAGTAAGCAGGAGTTACTGTTTCATGCATTTAGTGGCTTCTCATGCTTATATTCTCTACTCCAGCTTGGGGCCATCCAGGAGGAGGGGGACAGTGTTTCCCAGGGATGGGAGGCATTTGGGGTACATTGTTCCAGGAGCATCTATAGGCAATGACTTGCACAGTTGTGGACTCACCCACTGAGCACAGGGATTTATGGAGACACAGAACTCACTGTCCCTGAGCTCATGAAGCCTGTGTCTGGCACTCCAGCACCCAGGGCCATGGCCCTGCCCCATCCAGCCCCGATGTCCCCATGTCCCCACAGCCAGGTGCAGTTCCACAGGCTGCAGCACAGTTCTCCTGGGCTGGTGGGGAGATGGTAACCAGTTCAGAGCTCCTACTCTGACTGGACATCCTGCAGAGCTGAGCTGGTTTGCTCATGACCCACATAACAAACCCACTAGGCAGGATGCATTGAGGTTTCCTTCTCTTGTTCCCAAACTGGGCAACCTTCCTGGCTGAATGTCCTACCTAGGAGTCATGAGGCTTGGAAAAAAGGGGGTGTTAGTTTGAAAAAATATTTGAAAGAACGGCTGAAAAACTACAGGGAGACAAAAATGACATGGAAGCAGAGCACAACCAGTATGGGCCCAGGCTGGAAGGTGTGGGGCAGAGCTGCAAACTGGGAGGGTGAAAGTGGCTGATGCTTTAGTGGATGCAGCAAAGACAGACTCAGGAGAAAGAAAAGGCTTGGGCTGCAGAAAAGAGAGATGCTAGCCTGGAAACACAGAGTGCAGTACCACACTGCACCAAAACGCTGGAATTAACATCAAAGCAATCCTGGAGCAAATGAGATTACGGTATGCATGTTAATGAGGCAGCAGCGCTAATCAGCCAGGATGCCTCGCTGGGAGGGCTGCAGTGCCAACTTGTGATTTTTGTTGTCAGGCTGGACCCAGCTTCCATTTGGAGTGAAGATCTTGTTTGGTTTTAAAAGCATCGGTATTTTTGTGGGGTTTCAGGCAATCTCAGATTTGATTTGATTTCAAGTAGATGTCTGACCCTCCAGGGTACAGAGAAGAACTTGGAAATGGGATTGAAGTGGTCCCCAGGGCCAAACTGAAAACCACTCCAAAGCCAAGGAGCAGATGAAAGTTGTCCAAAATGTATTTTACTCTATTTTAAAACGTCATTATTTTTAAGCCAATCTCCCCAGTTTGCAGAGCTGAGTACATGGCTTTGCACACAAAAGGCAGCATATTTGTGTGCCAAGCTTTCCTGAGGAATAGGAAGCCACTCAAGATGAGGGGGTTTCAACTCTTCTCACACTTGCAGCAGGTTCTTTCCCAGTGACACAATGCTGATGTCACAGTTATACTTCCCCACTGAGCTCCAAAACTGGAGCTTTTTTTAAGTCAAGCGCCCTAAAAAAAGCACTTGCCTGGGAGATGTGGCTTTGGGCAAAAAGCTGTAAAAGAGGCAGCACCTCCCCAGGGAGATTTAGCTGGGCTGGAGAAAAGGATGGCAGGAAGGTTAGGGTAATGAGAGAATTATGAAAGAAGGAAAGAACTGAGATAAGGAAAGACAGATAAGCTGCTCACAAGAATTAAAAGGGCAGGACCCACAGCAGAGGACAGGTGTGAGCCCTATCTCTACCTGAAACCTGGGGTGCTCTCAGAGGCCAGGGAGCAGTTTCATCTTGGTCAGGGAAGCTTTGAAGCAGGGTCAAGAAAAGGGAAATCTTTCTGACACTTTTCATCTGTCTCTGTAATAAAATAACCCCTTGGGATCCAGAGGAAGGTGGAGAAAAAGCCACACCAGGGTATGGGAATGCTGCAGCATGTGCTGTGAAGGTGCAAACCACCCTGGGGATCAGCCCCAGCACCCTCAAGGTCCCTCTTGAGCTCTTTTTATGGAAAATGCCATTATGATCAAGTCCCTCTGCAAGGAAACTAGGCTTGTTTTGATCTGTTTTTCAAACAGCC
>NW_008687501.1:2350-13736 GCF_000695815.1 Acanthisitta chloris | reverse complement strand
TCCCTTTTCCTAAGCAATGCTGCAATTCATTTCTGCTTCCTTCTCTTTTCACTGATAATCTCATTTGCTGAAATTGTGAATAAAACAGAATTTGAGATACTGGAGTGTTTACAGAGCAGAACAACATGTTTTATGTCTGAGTTTGCCATGCAAACATGTCTCTTCTGCAGGTGGCACTGAGCAAGGTGCAATGGTGGCTGCCAGGAGAGACGATACTCAGTTCCCAGCTCTTGTCTAGCTCTGAAAAAAACTTTTTGCTTTGTGGAGGTCCATGATGTGGTTCAGCTTACAGAAAACTTTTCTGCCTTAGTGCAGAGATGCTGCAGGAATGAGCTCCCTGAGCTGCATCTACCAAGTGCACAGATCTAGGCAGAGCAGTGGAGGAATGGGGGAGTAACCAAACAGGCCTAGGAAGGTGCAGATGTAGCTCCCTTCTGCCACAGATTTCCATGTCTGGGAAAAGAAGCTGTTCAGTAGTGCTTTCCATGCCAGGGAAATCATTAACAAATTAATCATTTACTAATTAAACGGCATGATACCCATGTAAAGAGAGTGTGATTATCCTCCTTTATAAGTCAGGAAACTAAATGGCATTTCTGATTTTAGACTAAATTTGCCTTTCTTGCAATGCCACAGTTTTGCTCTGTGGCAAAAGAAGGTTCTTCTAGAGCACCCCCCTCTTCCCACCAGTGTTAGAAACCACCAATGCTGCCCAATGGCTGTTCCCAGGCTCCTGTTGGAAGGTGCTGGAGGCTTGGCTGGTTTTTTTGTATGACCTTTCCATGTA
Source organism: Acanthisitta chloris (assembly GCF_000695815.1). Lineage (NCBI taxonomy): Eukaryota > Metazoa > Chordata > Aves > Passeriformes > Acanthisittidae > Acanthisitta > Acanthisitta chloris. The sequence goes on along the minus strand of NW_008687501.1, from coordinate 12,949 downwards.
GTGTGAATGCTGGAGGATTGGAAGAGCAAGGCAAAGAGATGGGGCTACATCCTCACGAGGCATCCCAAGTGTATGCTGGGTGTACACACACCCTTCACCACACCTCCAAATGAACCACAGTCTGCAGAAATTATCCAGGGTCAGCAGAAGTGAACAAAATGAGGTGCAAAGTCTGATCTGCTTCTTTTCACTCTTCTGATTTTATTTGGATCACGTATGTGAAATCAAACCCCTGCTTTATCCCAAATGAGAGCCTCTGGCAACAGGCTTCATCTGTGGCATGTGAGCATGCATTTATTTAAAATGTGAGGAGTGAAATTGCAAGGCAGAGCAGTGTTTATGAAGCCCATGGAAGTACCTTCCTCACTGCATGTTGGAAGCAATTCTTTGGGATGCAGTGAAAGAAAATTTATACTTTAAATGCCAAATTATTGCATTGCAGGAATGTTTGTCCTTGCTAAGACCTCTCATGCCATTCCTACCACAATATCTTCCACTGAAGTGCACAGATATAGCAGAAACTCCCCAGAAATAAAGCCAAAGTGCTCTCCCTTACTACATGGTCTCGAGGGGTCCAGCACACCACGCTGACACAGCACAGCAGCTCGAGCCCTGTGCACCTCCATGGACTTGTCACAGGTATTTACTTTTGCTAAGTGCAGCTCATTATTACTGCCTCCTCTGGAGTTGTAGTGCAATGAAAACTAATTCCCTATGGCCTTGCCCAATAACTTTTGGAACAATATATTTTCCAGTTTTCTTTACTTTGTGTTCTGGTCTCATACACTCAATCAATAGCTGGTGTCACACGGTGAAGTGGTCCTGCCTGCTGCAGAGAGAAAAGCTTGCTGGACTTTGCTGGGTGGCTGTTTGCTTTGTGTTGTATACACAGAATAAAAATTAATTCAGGAGTAGCTAGGAAAAAAACCCCACTGAGATTAGGAGCACAGAGATATAATGGTCTGAAAACTAAAGCCTTGCTGACTCTAGGAAAGTAAGCAACATCTAAGAAGTCTCCTTTCCTCATCATAACTCAATACAAATATAGAGAAGAAGGGCAATGGAAATGGAGCAAATTATTTCACTGCCTAGAGCGACAGATGAGCAGAAACAACTGGGCTGGCTTCTCCAGGCTTTCAACACTTTTGCATGCCTTAAAAGATACCATATTCAGCCACCTGCTACTGAACTTCATGGTGGTGGTTCATCCAAAGGTTACCACAATCAGGCAGCCCAGAATGGTTTCCTAGCTTGAATTCCTCAGCAGGATTTTGTAGGGATAAGTTGGCACAGGGGTGATGACCAAGAGCCTCCTCACACTTTCACTGCTCCCGGGAAAATGAGGAAGCTTTTATCCTTTGGGTACAACAGCAAAATGCAGTTTGAGTTGCCCATAAAGGACCAAATCTGGGCTGTTGTTCCTTTTGGAGGCTCCTTCCTGCCACCCAGTGCCTGCACACACCCGGAACGAGCCCCATTTTTCTAAGTCATAGCACATCTCTAATTCAAACACAGATGCTGGAAAGCCACTGGCCTTTATGGTTTATTAATCTCCTTGTGCAGGCAAAATCTTAGACTTTTTTTTAGACTAGACCATTTCACCTCTGTGTCGCACCTCACAAAGCCCACCAAGCCACCACCCCTCCTGCAAAGAGATGAAAGAAATATGGGGAAAATCCCACCTTTGTTAATGAAAGATTCTATGACTCTATTTTTTTTTAAATAAGAATAACAGTCACATTTCTAAACAACTCTTTATTAAACCGTCCAAACATATCATCTGCACTGGAGGATGTAAGGGCTGACACCAGACAAAACCATCAGATTGCTCCGAGAAAATGCACTGGCTTGTCTTGACAATTTAGGACTCTGTGGAATACCCTGTTCATATTTGCTGTTGATTTTAAGACTGAAATTTGCAGTATGAAAACAGACATGTCCAAGAAAGCATTGCTCAGCTTAAACTTAAAAGGACAGAGATGCAAGATTACAGCAGAGAGATGCAGCTCCTGGCTCCCAGCCCTTTCTTAGGAACCAGCTTTCACTTTGCCTTGGGCTTTTGGTCTATCAGCATCTAATGAAAGATGACAGTGCAGGCTCCCTTAGGGGCTAACGTGGGCAATTTCAGTTCTGGCATTTTAATTTATCTGTAACCAGCAGTTTTCAAAAGGGTAGAGCTAAAAAAGAACTTGGCTTGGTCACACACACACACAGACAAAAAAAAAAGGGGAGTTGTGACATAAAATGCATGAGGAGGTTTGCTTGGGTTTAACTCCTTGGGCTCCTGCGATGTAGATGTTGGAGCCTGCACTGATGGCTGCATCTATTGGCATGGTGACTTGATGCTGTTAACCCTATGCACCAGGTAGCTGGTTTTTCTTTAGGTGAAGTGGATTCCTCCATGGTTTATGGCTGTTGGTTTTAGTTCTGGGCACATCCACTATATTCCTAACGGTTAAGGTCTCGACTTTTTCCATTTATTAATCCCCAAAGTTGCATTCAGACACTGTAATGGCAAAAGGTTAGCTTAGGATCAGGAGCAGCCATAAATCCAGAATTAAAGGCTGTGGGTTCATCTCCAGCTCACCCCGTGGTGCCTGGGTGCTGCGGGAGGTCAGAGCCTGCTGTGAGGAGGCATGAGCACTCAAACACTCATCACACGTGTGCCGCTGCCCCTGCAGCATCACAGGCAGCCAAGGATGCTCAGACCATGCCCCAGGGAGGGAGCAGCAGCTCAGTCCTCAGTCTGGACTTCCCATGGCATTTTTCTCACTGGGTTTCCTAAGATGCCACACGCCTGGATGTGCAGAGCTGAGGGTTCTCATGGCAAGCTCAGTGCTGACGCAGCCGAGGCTGCAGTGCTGCTGCTGCTGCTGCTGAGTGTTCCTGGCACCAGTTCATATCCGAACCTCATCAGGAGCTTTTGACTCCACTGTTTGTTTGTTCCCTGGCATGTTCCATACACCCTCCAGGCACCTGGCGAACCTCCGGACACCCGTTATCCTGCTGCAGGATGGATCCAACCCAGCCCCTGCCTGACCTGTGTTGTGCTTGCAAAACCTTCATTCAGGATGGAATGGGTTAAATCTTGCAAATTTGATTGATTTAATTATTTATTTTACTTCTTTCCAGGGAAGAATTGCACTTTACGCTCTCTTTTTTTCCTTTTTTTTCCCCCTCCCTGCTGCCTCCAGAGGACCAGGCGATTCCAGGCACAACTCTAGCAGATGGTTTTGGTGATGGAAAGCACGAGGGGATTGCTCCCAGGAGCTGTTCAGGCAGTTAAGTCAGAAATGAACTGATGCATGCAGCATGCCACAGCCCCAGTCTGGCCTGCTCCAGGCACTGTACAGGCAGCCTGTGCTGTCCACGTTTATCCACCCAGCTTTCTCTGTATCTGATTCAAAATCTGCTGGAAGTGGGGACCAGTCCTTTGCTGAGCTCCCTGAGCTGGTTTGACTCAGAGCAAACAGCGTGTGAACCCCAGTTCAGCCACCACTTTGCTGATCCTTCCCACCATGGCATCACCCTGATGCCCCAGAAAACACTCGGGGATGCAATCGTGAACATGCTGGAGATCAGGAGATTTTCTTTTTCATGTTTACATACTGTAATGTAAAACTTTCACCTTTTGTCCATGGCAAATATTGCCAAAGTTGTAAGGTGAGATAAGCAAATCCATATTTTGTCAATATTAGCCTGATAAACAAAATTTGAGAATTAAATGCATTCTGTGCTTAGCAAATGAAGATTAACTTCTGACACATGAGAACTGGCTTTCTTAACAACATTTCCCTTGCTTTAGTGAGATAATCTAGAGCTATATTAGGAAATACAAACATTTTTCAGAAGAACTATACATAATTTATTGAGAAGCAGGTCAGAATTAGCTATAGCATTGCCCTGAGTTTTCCTACAGTCCATAGGTCTGGATCTCAGCTGTGCACATGGATCTGCTCTCTCCCCCTGATGAAACCCTCTCCCAGAAACAGTTAAACACAAGAAACCAGAAATGATCCATAAATTAGGTCTGGCTATAGGTTCAAAATCATAAGTTATGGCCTATTGACCTCATACTCTGAGGGGAAATCAGAAGCATTTTTCTAAAGAGCCACCACTGGAGGAAGGGAGGTTTAATATATGGCACAGCAGAGCTCTGCTGCAAGTAAATACAGCAGTGTATAATTGCAAGGAAAATCAATAAATACCATGGTGGTTAAAATAAAGATATGCATATTGAGGGTTTGGGTTTATACATGTGAATGGCTGTTTCCCCAGAAGCAGAAGAAGATCTTTTTTCCTGCATTAAAGCCTCTAAATACAACAAAGGCAATGGCTCCTCCACTGCCCCTTTTGCAAAGAGCAAGTTTCAGCTATTGTCTTCCTGGGAGCAGCTATCTGGAGTCGTCATTATTAGCATAATTAATAAGTGCAGTTTGCTCATTTGAAAAATTCCAGCGACATTTGCCGCTCAGGCATCATGTCAGTGCAAGACACAAAAAATCGCTGTGACAACTGTTTTGCAAGTTCAGGTTTTATTGACGAGCACCACAAAGAGATGAAGCCCAGAGCAAGTCCCTTTTCACTTTAATATTTAAACCTCTTTTAAGAGGACGTCAATATTAACTCCTGTAATTGATGCTGACAGGTGACTGTCTGACCATAAAAAAGACAAGCAATAGAATTTTAAAAAACCCTTAATAAAAGCAACCGTGACGTGCAGGCCAGAGAAGGAAAGGACACTGGGATGAGGGGATGAGGTCTCCTGCATCCCTGAGCTGTTGAAGAGGACCTGGTGATGCACCCAGGAATCGATAGGACCCTTTGAGCTCTTCTGATTTTGTTCCCCTAGGTAAATCCCTGGATGAAAAACCCATCCCTGCTCAGCCTCAAGACCAGCCAATGCTTTTAATAAATAAATACCAATTGTAGCTAGTTAACCTCAGGATTTCCAGCATTAAAGAGATTTCCCACAGGAACCAGAGAGCACCAGAGGAATGGATAAAAGCAAAGTTCATGGGAAAGAGCACACGACCCTTTGCAAATCCCAACGTATGGGGAAAACACTCAGCAAGTGACTGAGGGATAGGCTCCAAGGACAGTGATTTATTGGGCAGAGACTTCTAATTTTCATTGATCTTATTCTTACAAATGAGTACATTGCTTATGTTTAAATATTTGGCCTAAAAATAGTCAAAATTTGGAACAATGTGAAACCCGTTTTTGATGTGAAGTGCTAGATGACTTGAGTATGGCTATCCTTGTTGCTCAATCTATAATCCGACCAGAAGGAACTGTGCATTAGATCATCCTCTCCACTTATCTCAATGGAGATATAGTTTTTCTGGCTTTGAGATCTGCTAATATGCAGAACATGCCATAAAACCAAAATTAGAGGGATAATGTGGTAAGTAAAGCTGATAGAAGCATTTTGAATTTTGACTTTTTTAAAAAAAAACTTTTAAAATTGAAGGCAGGGAAATAGCTAAAGTATCTTGTACACATCAGAAAATGGAGATGAATTCACGACAGGGACAAAATATATCATGAATAGAAAATTGAAATATCTAAAAGGCTTTAATAAAAAAATTATTGGTGACAATGAATCCTTTTTCTCCCAATGAGGCTGAATGGCTACATAGACAGAAATCTTCCTGAATAAACCCAAGGCACTCCAGTTAAGCCATTTTAGGTACTTCCACTCTTACATTCAGCCTTAAACTAAAACCAGCAAAAATCCTTCCCAGCAAACAGCTCATGCTCTGTAGGTGTTTAAGCAGGATGTCCCAGCCAGTCCCTTTTCGTTATACCCTTGGTGATTTTCCTCTGTGCTTTGGAGTTCTCCAGGCAGTTTCTCCTCCTCACAGAGGAAGATGCACAACAGAAAAATTGGGATTAAAGAGACAATAAAATGTCCTAACCGCTGTCGTGCGGTGGAGAACGGGGTACGGATTTAGTGCAAACAACAGAAAATGGGAGAGCTTTGTAGCAATTAAAGCTGAGCAAAACCCACCAAATGCTGGAGAAAAATAAAGGGGGGGGGAATCATTGTGGTATTATGAGTTTGAAAAAAAAAGGAAAAAGAGAAAAAAAATCAATATTCTTATTGTTCCCTGCAAGAGTCTCACAAGGAGGGAAGAGCTGTGCCCAAGACTCTGTCAGGCTGCAAAATAAAAGATTAGTGGTTAGCTCCTTATCAAAAATGGCACTGGAAAGCCTTTGTTTGAAAGGTCCACTTGAACCGAAGCTCTCTTGACTAATTACTGCTGCTAGGATTTAAAACTACTAGTAATTTTAAATATATATATATATATATACACACACACACACACTCTTAGTATTTAAAGGAAAGAAAGACAACACTGACATGAGCATCTGGCAGCAAATGAGTGTTGTTTTTACAACAAATAATACTAAGTTGAAACTGTATTTGTGTGTACTTGTGTGTGTGTACATGCATGTATCAGCAGGTTTTATGCCAAGGAAAAAAGGCTGCTGGGGGAAATTTGGTGACAAATGCATCAGTTTCCTTGTAGAGTTATTCTTTGCCATCCTGGCATCACAAATAAAACACCCTGTGTACTGTACACTGCTGCTCTGTACAGTAATGCCTTTGTTACCACTATGGCTCTTACTTAAGCATCTGACTACCCTAATTGTTTTATACATTAACTATACTCCCTGATGGTTGCTGTACTATCTTTTTTTTTTTTTTTCAAAAATGGTGCTTGCAGATATTAGCAGCTTGATTACTCATTTTATTAACAATTTCAACACTCTGTCAGGGTTGATTTGGGGAGTGAGGTGGTATTGTCAGCGACACGGTGGGGTTGAGTTTCTCTGATGCTCTGGTTCTTCGCAGCAGCTCTGAAGCCTCAAGGTTTCGATCTGAGTTGCATGTTGACAATCCATCCAATGGAGTCACTTGAATGCAGAGAAAAACTGGCATTCAGTTGCCATCAGGGCCAACTCTGGGCAAAAGAGATTTGTGAAAAACAGATGTAGAAACGATGGATTAGAAAGGTGAGCCGGATGCACCAAATTGTTGACGCAGCTCCCATAAGCACTGTGTGTGCAAGTGTGTGTGTGTACACATCTCTGGGAGGGAGCTCAGCCAGGCAGGAGCAAATTTTATGTGTCTGTGCACCAGTGCCTTTTAGACATGAGCCATTTCCAGTGGGAAATGGAAGGGATCAGGCCCTGGAAGGGGCAGGCAAGGTTTCTGCAGCGCAAAGCACTCCCTGCCTTTGCTCATGCGTCACTTCTTTCACTGAAAGGAAAATCAGAGCCTGATGCCAGTTATTAAATATCTTCATTATAAGGGCATTCCTTCCAGCTGACTTTCAATTTTGTTGTATCTAGGGGCCCTGTGTTAATAACTGCGTGTTAAGGACAAATGTTCTTAAAAAACACTGACTATTGAAATTCCTATAAATAATATGCAGCTTCCTGCTTCTGATTGATAGATATATTGTACAGCAGAGCCACCATAAAGGCAATAAATACATGTACTGTTATGGGTCATGAGTCTCGAAATTAAATCGAATGCAGAAATTGAGTCTTGACAGAATCTGAAGGGATAATGTCTTAGCTTCTCCAATTACGCAGTTCAACATTTGGATAAATCATATGAAAGTAAGTATTTAGCCCCATTTTTCATAATCATTATTAATGAGAACAAAATGGGAGCTGAGGGCAGAGGGAGAGAGTTCTGACAAGATAAATAGCATATGGGGTGTGTTGTCAGCCACAGAAAATCAAGGCTGTTTAAACCCCCTAAACAGCAGGAAGGAAAAATGCAGTAAAAAAAAAAAAAAACAAAACCAAAGAGTAGAAAGAATAGTGGTCATGTGTTATTATCAGCTACAGTCTCTGTGTCAGAGCTTTTGAGATCTGCCTTCCCAAACCACACTTAGGGCACAGAAGTATCATCTAGAGCTCCCCAGGATGGTGTGAATGACTGAAATCCATAGCACGCAATTTAAATATTGCCTGTTTGCACTCTCTAAACAACACTTAAAATGTTGCTAAAACCCTTCATTTAAAAAAACACAGATTTTCCCCCTGGGTTGGTCCCTGTGAGTCCAGGACAGGTGGCTGTATACACCTTCTGTGGCCACCTCTTTGTGTCAGGGCAATAAAAACATGGAAGAAATAGCTTCTCTTGTACAGGGTTTTCTCCAGCTTTCATGCCAGGACACGCACAGGATGTACAGGGTTTAAAACAAGGAGAGGAAGGTATAAATTCCATAGTCATTTTCTATCATCTTCTCTGTCTTTCCTGCTTTTCAAGTTGAAATCACTTTAAGCATCTGCAGCAGAATTATTCTTAGAGAGTCTCTCATGAAATTAGATGTCTCTGAATTGAATTCATTTCCACTCCATTTTGTCAGCTGCTAAAGCAGTGAGAGCCAGATCCTGCTCGAGTTGGCTTTGAGACTTGGTCCCTCTTTTTGGAGGGAAGTCAGGGCTTCACACTTGTGTCTTTCCCCATCCAGAGTTCATGCCCTGCATTTTGGATTCTTAGGGAGCATCCGTTGCTCTTGCTCAGATGCAGCCAGTGGCTGAACCCTGATGTTCAAAATCCTAACGCCTCACTAGGAACCAAATCACATCAGAATATATCTACAATATAAAGTACCTGATCACCTTTTGGCACTGAGTTCGAGCTACAATAACCCCTCTACAGTCCACAGCAGTCAGTGCTGTGAGCCACACGTGTGTATTGTATTCTCTGCTGCTCTGAAAATGAGCACTATGCTGTAAACCTCTGCATTAAGCCATAAATATCCCAGCAATCCAGGGGCGAAGGGACTGTTTCCATATCTCATGCAACATTAGCAGCTCACAGATTAAGCACGTGGGGCCTGGGAGATTATCTCCTTGAATCAATATAAAACAGGGAAGCAAACAAACAGCTGGCTGGGTTCCCCAAAATAAAAGCGTTTGATTATGGCAAGCTTCAAAGCAACTGGTTGACACGAAATAGGTTGGGTGCCCTCCCCTGCTGTGCCCGAGGAGCAGAGGGTAGCAGGGAAATAAATAAACATACAAAAATTACTGCTTACTCCTCCCCCTGCCGACAAACCACCTCCCAAAGAAAACCAGGGAAGCAAGGAAAACCGCCCCAGAACATATGGTGGAATCAAGCACAGGATCCCCCGTAGGTTTCGGTTGTAGAAGTAAATATTAATCTGGGGGGGATACTGGGGGCTGAGATCAAAAGAGCTGCTCCTGCTTCTATAGGGAAAAGGAGCACTTTGATGTCACAGCGTCTTCCCTGCGCCACCTAATGAACTGAAATTGTGACACAGTGACATCCTGCAAGGTTTGAAAGCACTTAGCACAATGACACATCTTTGGGGCTTGCTGCTCTCTTTTTCCAGCAGCCTCCTTTGCCAGGGGGAAGGGATCTGCTGGTGAGGGTGCAATAGTGGCAGAGGAGTTGGAAGAGGCTTTGGGGAGCGAGAGGTGAGCATTTCTCCCCCAGTTACACTAAAGGCAACTCACTCTGTCTCATGTCTGACTGGAAAGGATCAGGTAGGGATAGAAATAGGGGGAAGCAACTTGGAAGGTTGTGCACGAGGCAGAGAGTAAGAGAGCCCAGAGCCCTCCATCATCCAAGGCTGGCAGGACCAAAGTCATCCTCACACCACACTTCGTGCCCTCCATCCTACAGCACTCAGCTGGAGTCACAGCATCCTCGTGGGATGATGGACATGAAAAGAGTTTCAGGAAGATGGAGAGCCAGGGGAATTATGAGCTCCTTGCCTGGGTCCCACAGAGGCAGAGCCTCCTCTTATTCACTTCAAGCCAAGAAAATGCCCAGCAGGTAGAAAAAAACAACCTCACACAGGCTTTCAGCCTGAGTTTGGCCAAACAAAGGGCCTGAATATTTCACCCAGGCTCCCAAGAGAAAACCACTGAAACAAAACCTTGTGTCCCCACCCCAGGGAGGGCAGGGAGAGCAGGAAATACCCTGCATGGGATGGGCACAGCTGCCCAAGCCCCCATCCTGGGTGGTGTGCACTCTGGGGAGGGAACCAGACAGAATGAAAATAAAATAAATCCTGATAAACTGCAGTGAAACTCTCGGGGCAGCCAGGGAGGGAGGGATGAGGTGAAAGTGGGAATAAGAGATCGTTTTTCTTAAAAAGGATGTCTTAATGGAGGGGACAGGGGTTGGTCTTTGGCCTTCAGGTTTACCTGCTTGCAGAGCAGAAGGGCTCTGCTCCTCTTGGACAGATCTCAGCCATCGGGAAGTGGTTGACCTGCTGTTGCCTGTGGAGCGTGGGATGGTTTATTGGTCTTTACTGGGAGCATCTCTTTACCCAACCTGTGACTCCTGGCAAGGACACAGAGCCCAGTACACCCTGGGCAACACCACCAGTCAGGGCTGCACAGAGCACTCAGCCAGCACAGTGTTAAATCCAGTTAATCCCAGGGATTTACTCTGGATTAACCTGGGGAATTGAGAGCAGTGTTTGGCCCTATGTAAAAGGGTTGGGTCAGGATTTCAATAGCAGTGGAAACCCAACAGCATCACCCACTTGGGGGTTGCAGAGCTGGGTAAGAGAGTTGCTGAGGCAAGTTAGGAAA
>NW_008687501.1:0-2334 GCF_000695815.1 Acanthisitta chloris | reverse complement strand
AGGCAGGAAAACGAAACTTTATTCAATCATCTGGTTTACTTGTTTCATAGCGAGGAAATCCATCTATTCCTTGGACTTGTTTGTGCTGTGAAAGCTCTGTGTTGTCACGAGGCAAAGAAACTGTTAGAGAAAAGAAAAAGGGCAATGCTAAGCTGCAACCTGCCTTAAAATGCTGCACCCACATAGGGAGGAAAAAGAAAAAGGAATTAGGGAAAAGAGCCCCACAGCTTTTCTGAAGACAAGGTGTGGTCTGATGGCTCTTCACCAAGGCACTGGGATTAAGAAAGTATTAACAGAAATGACAACTTGATGGTTTTTAGCAAAGTGTCATGACGCTGTGACATCTCCTCTCCAAAAAACATCATATTTGGGTGTGTGCACACAAAAATAGATGTACCTACGCATCCATAGGCACAGCAGGAAAGCCTGTAAGGACTCAGATGTCATTGGAAAAGCACGAGCATGGAATTGAGCTGCCCCAGGGAGGGCAACAGAAATGCACCTGAATGATTTTATTGACTCAAAAGTACATGGAGGAGTTTGCAAGAAGGCTCTGCTATCCCAAGAACCCTCTACCCCCTGAATCTGGAGAGAAAGGTGGGATGGTTCCTAGCACACACCCACCCCCTTGGAAAATAGTTTCTGAGGCAAGGGAAGGGATCAGTCACATGGAGCTACTTGTACATGAAAAACTGCATGGAACAGACTGGGGCTGGATGCAGCTCCCAGATGCTGTGAGTAGAAATAGTCAATAATGATGATGATAATAACAATAATCATAATGCAGTGGGGAAAGGCTCATCTTGAGCTGATCATTGAGGCAAATTAAAGCAACTTTGATGTAGCCTTGGGGCGGGTGGCTCCACACAAGATCACATTGCAGTGCCACGGTGTCCAGGGCGAGGTGTCAGCACACACTGGCAGCCCCAAGGGCCACTCATCACCCTCCTGCACCCCTCTGGGGAGAAAGCATCAAGCTGGGAAGACATAAATATGTGGTGCTCACGGAGGGATCTTTCTGGGTGTGAATTAGAGGTCTCACCATTCTCCAGCAAGATGTCCCTTCCACAGCACAGCAGCCCCGATCTGGGGCAGGTTTCCCTTCTGAGATGCCATTCCCCAAATCCCACTCAGTCTCAGCTAAGCTGCATTTCCTTTTTTCTTTCCTCCAAAATCAGTCTTATGCTGATTCCACCTTGTCTGCTGGTTAACCCCTGCAGTGCCAACACACCCAACATATCTTTAAGGACTTTGGGAGATTTTTCATTGTGGGAATCCAAAACTTTGAGACATGACACAGCACATCAGTGAGACTGTAAGGCAATTTGTTTTAAAAACCTGCCACAGAGCTTTGGGTGCCTTATCAGCCATTTTCCCCATCTTTCTCTTTTCACAAATCCTATATGGGTTGCATTAAAGAAGTGCAGTTTGTAGAGCATTAAGGGCTGTACCAGTCTGCATTAAGAATGTAGATGTTTACTGCAATTTTCCTTAGCTCATAGCAGTATTTGACTAATGAAGTGTGAGTTAACCAACACCCAGTTTATCCAGAAATATCTATAAGTAACTCACAGTAATTTCATATTTGATTTGGGATGACAACAGATGTGACTCTTCCCTTAGCTAAGCAGAGAGATAGAGAAGGGGGAATGGAGCAGGGGGGACACTTTCCCTGGTTGTGGTATGAGGGGTACCCTCATGCCTAAATTAAGGCAGGGATGCTTGAAGTGAAAGTTCAAAATCAGGACGGAAGAGGAAGTTCAGAAATGATGAGAAGCAGATTGCATCATTGGATCCTGCCAAGTCAATGACTCAGGTTTGTTTTAGAAATGCTGAAAGTGATTTAGGCTTCCTCCTAGGGACATGAGTCCTGAATGGGAATCCTATTCATAACCCCTGCTTTGCTGCAAGGATAACATGGGAAAATGCTGTCAGCTAGCTCTGAGTGATGGTCCTTCCACTGCCCTGTCTGTGGCATGCAGAGACACAGAGCTGCTCCTCATGCAGGGTGGAACATTCCCTGCCCCCAGGTGACACGAGTGGGATGTGGATGCAAATGGAACCCTGTGCAACTCCAGGCCTTGGCATGGTGACTGTCTGCCAGGGCAGCTGGGAGAGGATGCTGGGTGCTGGTGTGGGGCTCAGCTCTGGCAAAGGAAGATATTGTGTTGTACCCTGCCTGCCCCCATCCTGCATCCAGCCCCCCCCTGCCTGCACCCAGCCTGCATTAATCCTGCACCCAGCCTGCTCCTATCCCGCACCCAGCCTGCATCCATCCTGTCCCCTGCCTGCACCCAGCCTGTATTAATCCTGCACCCATCCTGCACCCATCCT
>NW_008687500.1:39619-40991 GCF_000695815.1 Acanthisitta chloris | reverse complement strand
TTCCCTTTCCCTTTCCCTTTCCCTTGTTTTAGTAGTACAAGTATCAAATAAATTGTACCTCACATTTACTATCCATTGCATGCACACATATACACAGACAACTCCCACCCATGCACAAATAAATAGACTTCCTTTTACAAAAATATTCAAGGAAAAGGCTGTGCTTGCCTGGAGCAGAGGCCAGATGCTTTGACTTCCAGCTTTCTTCCATCAAAGCTGTGCAATTTCGAAATTAAAATCTACAGCAATAATAAAACATATTAAAATGCATGCAAAGTCTTGAGGGCTTATAATATGCTAAAAACTGGCAATGCATGTTTACATCCATATATCAACTTGGATGTGCTGAAAAGATTTAAAGTGTAAAATATGCAAATATGTGTCATATTGTCACACTTGGTCTCCCTAATGGAACTCCCTTTCATCTCAACTCTCCTTAATTTCATGAATATTGCATGTCCCTCACACCTTTTACTCCTGCTGTTGCTAGGCTGAGAAGATTATTAAAATATGTTAATAGCAATTTTCATCAACTAAAAGTTGCAATATTCTAAATAATAAAAAAATATGTATCTTAAAATACAAGTGGTTGATGTTTTTTAAGCTATTTTTCTTCCCGCTGAGCCTTAGATAATTACCAGCCAGTTAAATTAATAAGAAAATATTGGGGAAATGATAAAAATCTCTGTATATAAATTGAGGAGTTCAGCAAATATTTGTGTGCATGTGTGCACATATGTGTGCGTGTGCACGTAAGCATGATAAACATCTCGGGAAGATATATGTGGACAAAGAGCTTGGGAAGGATTTCAGCTTTACCATACTTTTGTTTAAAGTAAAAATAGTTCTAAATTTTTCCTCACATTCATTATAAAACACTGTTCTTCTAAAGACACCAGCACTTCTTGGAGGAACAGAACACTAAGGACATTTGGGACTACAAATCAAAGAAAAAAGACAATTAAATTAAAAAAATTTACAAAACACCTATATATTTTGAAGCTCCAATAATATTTTCTCATGAATTGACAATTTTTTCTTTCCATTTGAGTTAACTTCAGATTAAGTAAACCTTTTCCTGTGTATTATTACATTTTTTGTTGGAAGCATTCATTACATGAACCACTTTCTTTCTCTTTTCAGGTTTTAAAGGAAAAGGATTTAAGAGGGGAGAGGAAAAGGGAAGGGAAGGGAAGGGAAGGGAAGGGAAGGGAAGGGAAGGGAAGGGGAGGGAAGGGAAGGGAAGGAAAGGGAAGGGAAGGAAAGGGTAGGAAAGGAAAGGAAAGGAAAGGAAAGGTAAGGAAAGGAAAGGAAAGGAAAGGAAAGGAAAGGAAAGGAAAGGAAAGGGAAGGGAAGGAGAGGTAAGGAAAGG
>NW_008687500.1:14519-39604 GCF_000695815.1 Acanthisitta chloris | reverse complement strand
AAAACCCTGCGATGTAGACCTTGTACAGGTAATCATTTTACCGTTGCAGGATGGCTTAACAAACTTGGCTTTCTGGTCTGCAAGTGCACAGTGGCAGATCATGCTAAGCTTCTTGTCAACAAAACCATCTGAATCCTTCTACTCTGAGCTGCTCTCAATATATTTTGCAAAGAAGAAATTGCAGCTCCACCTCAGTTCATGTGTCAAGACATTAGACTAGTGAAAATTCTGGCAGGCCAACAGGCAGAGGTTGAATGGTGTCAAACACCTTTCAGAAATACCTCCCTACATCACAGTCCTACTATGGTTGCTGTTGACAGATGGCATGGTGAAACCTCTCTATAATAACCATGTAACTTTCTAAAACTATTCCTTTTATTATCTGTCCTAAGCTCATCTATTTTTAACTGCTAAGATTTATTATAAATGGAATATCACAGCTTATAAGGTCACGTAACCCTTGATTACAGCTACTGTAAATCAACCTAGATTCATTTAAATGAGACACTTCTTTTTTTTTTTTTCCATTTTAAATAGTTTTTCAAAGAACCAACGTTTTCATTTATCATGCATGATCATTTCTCTCATTTATTTTCCCACAGATTCTATCAATGAATTTCCATCTCATATTTCCAGAAACATTGAGAGTTTTAGGGGAGGGTGTTTTGGGGAGGTTTGGTGGGGGTTTTTGTTTGGGTTTTCTTTTTCATTTTGTTTTGTTTTATGGGGTTTGTTTTAGTTTTTGTTTTATCAGAAATACTGAAAATCTAAATAGAGCTGTGGCTGTTAAAAATTAAAGCATACATGAAACAAGAGAATATAGTTCTGATAGCTCTGTATTCTGATAGCTCTGTGGTTCTACGGGTTTGGGATACACAAGTTGGGTTACACAAATAAAGCCATATGGATTAGATGCTGAAATCATTTGAAGCACTTCTGTTGTACTTAAAGTGATTTTTACTCTGCATGAATTCATGAAAATCCCACCTAACAACAGATTAGGCATCTCGGGCTTTGGATGCTCCCAGAGAGAGTATTGCCCAAACAATGCACAACACTTTTGGTCTCAGACAAAAGATCAGGGGGTCAGACTGGCACTGTGTCTTCACTTAAATTCCTTGGAAAAATCCATCATTCACTTTTCAGAAATTATCTAGATGAGATACTTACTGACGGAATAACACAACTAGACATGGACTTAACACCAGGAATCCACATTCAGAGTCTTAATCAGTCACCAGCAGGACTATGTCTGCTTGCAAAAGTTTTCTTTGGTCCTGTATGCCACAATTTAGGCTGCAAGCCATTCCTGTGTCAACTGAAGGAAGAAAAAGTAGCCTTTCTCCTTCACCAATCTACCATTTCACATCCATCCTTTTGAGACCTGGCATTGCTGGACTTAATTTACCTGAGTTGCTGTAAGCTACAGTCCATTTATGATGTTTAATTTGAATGAAAACTACTGACAAAGTAAGGCAAAAGTTCCTTCCTCTTTCTCTCCCCATTTATGCCATCTGTTATTTATCTGTATTCAGCAAACCTGACATTTGAAAATATGTGTGATTAGATGGCATGTGTACTCCTTTAAGAGACTTTATTTCTTAGCAAGGCTTCTGAGGATTCTATTTCTTTTAATTTTTCATAAAGTGTAGCTTATGAAAAATTTAAATGAAATCATTTAGTAGTGATTGCTCCATAAACACAACATGAACTCCTTTAAAATTCCAATTATATCGGAACTCACCTTTTTAAGTAGTTCTGAATGAAGATAGCTAAGTGCAACCACACTCCTTTGTGATGGATGGAGCGTAAAACCAAGGGCTTGATCATTTGTGACCATTATAAATCTATGGCTTTTTCCCACCCACCTCATACAAATACATTGTGGATAGCCAGATGATCTGGTTAAATTCCGAAATAATGATGTTCTAACTACTTAAAATGGTCCCTTCAGTTTCAGTTGAAGGCAACATTCTTTTTTCCTTTCCTCCTCTCTGATGATGTGCTTCTCTGCTGCCTGCCCGCTGTTAAACAGCTGGCATGTTGCACTGCAGAGTTAGTAGCATTTTACTGGTTGTTAAAATAAGAATAGACTAGCATTTGCACTCTTAGAGGACAGTATAGGATAGAAGCTGACTCCTTTACAGACTTCTAACAGACAGATGTTTAAGTATGGCATCATGGTTGGTGAGAGGGATATGTAGAGACATGTACATTAAGATGGTTCCACCTGAGTCACTAAAGTTGTTCTAATCTAAAACCTTTAAAAGATAATTTCAAATTGAGTAGATACTAAACCACAGGCCTGATCCTGATCTTCATGAAACATAAATCAGGACCAATTCCACCAATGTAAATCAGTTCAATGCATGGCAAATATGACCAGATGCAGAATCTTTGAATTCACTGCTTTCAGGGAGAAGACTCTCCTACTTAACATTGTGCATGTACCTTGGGGTTTTTTTGTGGTAGGGGAAACTTGCTGGAACAGAGAAGATGATTTCAACTATTTTGTGAGAGTCAAACTCCATTTAATAAAATTAAACATCTCAAATAAGAAGTGATGTGCTATTAAACACAAACTCACAGCAAAGTTTCAGCATAAATATTTCTGAATCTGAACACAAATTTATGCTTTCTATTGGTCTGACAGTGTACTTAGTACCTCATCCTTTATAATGGTTTTTGAGTGCATTCTCTGATTCTGAGAATATTTGCCCTTTTACTAGAAGGTATATAAAGAGAAAATTCTAATCAAAATTTTTATAATAAACCAAACAAAAATAATGCTTGCTCAGATTTTAAAAACATTCTGGCAAATGCATTTTTCTATTATTCAACAAACCTGATTTCCTTCAGGCACATAAGCATGTTACCTTTTGCTCCTCATGGACTGGGGAGGATAATTCATTCCTCCTCTCCTTACAATGCACCTTTGCATATTTTTAGTCAGATATTTTATGACTCTCCTCAATCTCCTTTTTGCCAGAGTGAACATGACCAGCTCTGTTAACCTTTCCTCAAACTGGCAGCATTATTTTCCAGTCCTTTTTATGATTCCCTTTCTCTTCTCTGAATCCATTCCAAATAGTGTTTCACTTTTGAAATATAGTGTGCAATATTCCAGTGTAGCCTTGCTTTCCTAGAAAAGAGAGAGAGGGAGGAACATATCAACATTTGCAAGTTCAAAAGCAAAGTTCTTTGCGATTTAACTGCAAATGCTCAATGTGTCTGAAAAGTTTCTGGACTTACTTTTTATGAAAATAGAGTACATGTGGTTCAAATACATGTGGTACAAGTAGCAATGATTATCCAAATGGGTTCAAAATATGCAGATATATTTTATGTGTGCCACTTTTCTTTTTTTTCCACTACTCAATCTACATAATGCTTCTAATATTGCATGTGAAGTTTTGAACTTGCAAAGCCTCACACATGTGGCCAAGTAGCCGTGTGTGTCTGCCTGGGACATTTTCCTCTACAATGTGAGAAAGACTGTGAATATTCCCGTAAATATAATATAACATCCAAGAAAATACTGTGATGAAAATATTTTCCTAGTATTCTCCTGATAATTTGTTGCAGTGCTACTCCATACACAGTATTCCCTGAACTGTATTTACATACTGTAGTTAGCGCTTTTACATCTTATTTATACTTAAAAAGTTCTTTGCATTGATTTAATGCTATTCCTCCACATATCAAGACTGTATTATATTTTCTTTTCATCTGAGATTCCTGAAAGATATTAATTATCTCTAGAGAAAGTTAATGCATTCTGTTCTCCAAGTTGCTAGCCAAAGCATGTGTCCTCAGGGAAGATGCCTGTGAACTTCACACTCTGACAGAAAGTGTCAGACACTGTCAAACTGGGTCCACAATTCTAGGCACAGATTAGATAATTGTGTGGGCGAATGTCAAATGAAAACAGTGTGTGTATATAATTATTCAATCTTCATATGTAATCCTCTTAATGCTTACAAATTAGGCATGCAACTTCCTCTACTAGTTAGTTGAATGTGTTTTTACACTCATCTGGCTAAAAAGACGGACATACAAACTATGATAATTATGCTACTGCTGTGATTCTACATTTGCTTATAAGAGTCTAGGTTATACATTTTCATTCAAGGACAATTATCACAAACTATATAACAGTCTTTTAAGTTTGAGTTGAGTCAGGTGCTTGGCTTTGTGTTTCATTCTCTGCATTTTAGATACACTTTGGAAACAGCAAGTGGAATCCTGTTTCAAATGTGATTGAAACCATCACCTGTTAAACTATTTGTTTCTTTCTGCATCATCTAGCTTAAACCAGAAGAAAATTTAAATATATATTTATGCTATGTGCTGAGTTTTAAGTTATTAAACCCCACAAATCAATATATTTGTACTTTTTTCTTTGCTTCCTGTGATCCTCTCTGCTAGACCTATGAAAATGGGCTAGAACATGTCAGCTTCAGTTTACACTCGTAATCCTCTTCTCATTCACATTCAGAGCACTCATAGACATGCTGACGAAACACACAAGGGAAAAAAAAGGAAGAAAATCTGCTCATAGATATGCCCGTGGAAATCCACAAAAAAGATTTCCTTTGACACCAGTGATCACTGGCTCAGGACATAAGTTCCCTGGACTAAGAGGGATGCATTTTTCTTCTCTTGAAACATAGGAAAATAGATTTGTGTTTGTTGTTGGGGCAGAGAAGAGGATGTTTGAGATGTAATGCCAATTAGCATAGTATCAAACAAGACAAATTTGCTGGTCTGCAATTCCACTGATATGTTTCCTTCAAATCACAGAATATAAATGCCCTTTCTCAGTTTCTTTGGACTTTCTCTATGAGTTCTCAAATATAGATGCTAAAGGCTCCTCTGCAATTCTCCTGAAAGATGCTTTAACAGTGTAGATTAAATTTCATAAGCCCTTGCTGATTTGACAATGTTCAGGTTATCTCACTATTATTTCACCTGGTCTATCCTAATTCTGCTTTGTGGCCTCTTTCTTCCTTTGTTAACTATCATTGCCTTTTCATTGACAAGCTAAAGCATCACACCCATTAAGCATTTCAGAATTGTCCTTAACATCTATTATCTCCCTGTTCCTCCTCTGCTAAGTAGCAGGCTTAACATTTTCTTTTGCTCATAGCTCATTTCTTAGCCTCTTGGAAAACTTTTTCTTGATCCATTTTACATCCTTTGCTAATGGCACCTCATTTTGTACCATTGACTTTCAGACTTCTGTTCTTATGTGTCTTTACTTTTCTTGTATAAGGGAACCTGTGTCAGAGACTGTGAACCAATTTCCACTGTGCTGTTTCACATTTGAATGAAACATTAAATATTTAAACAGCAAAGTTCTTCTTGTGGTTGTTAAATCAGAATTAAGTGATAGGGTGAGTATTCAGGGAATAGGAGCATTCTCTGACTCACAGTTTCAAATAAATTACATTGGGGCCTAAAAACTTTTAAAAATTAAGATATCGTACTTAATTGAAGATTTTCATACTTTTTCTCTTTTCTCTACAGGGAGTTTTAGTGCCAGTTTTCCTAGTATTTAACAATTAAATGTGTCACTTTGGTTTTCTTTTTTTTTTAACGTAAAATAATGTGATTGAAAACAACATGCGAAGAATGAAATAAATGTTTTTCATTCTCACCATTATTAATTAGCTTTTTTACAGCTTCTATTGAGATACTGAAACATTCAAAAATTTATAAGAATTATAATTTGGAGAGGTTTTGGCTGCCAAAAAAATGTAATTTCCACTTCAGGGAGAGAAATAAAATGCAATGGTATTTTTTAGGGCTAGACTGTTACATTTAAAATGACAGTGTTTTTCTGCAGAACATATTTAAATAAAATGGTGTTTTTCTGTGTTTTGGCTGCCAAAAAAATGTAATTTCCACTTCAGGGAGAGAAATAAAATGCAATGGTATTTTTTAGGGCTAGACTGTTACATTTAAAATGACAGTGTTTTTCTGCAGAACATATTTAAGAAAAGAAAAGAAAAGAAAAGAAAAGAAAAGAAAAGAAAAGAAAAGAAAAGAAAAGAAAAGAAAAGAAAAGAAAAGAAAAGAAAAGAAAAGAAAAGAGAAAAGAAAAGAAAAGAAAAGAAAAGAAAAGAAAAGAAAAGAAAGAAAAGAAAAGAAAAGAAAAGAAAAGAAAAGAAAAGAAAAGAAAAGAAAAGAAAAGAAAAGAAAAGAAAAGAAAAGAAAAGAAAAGAAAAGAAAAGAAAAAAAGAAAAGAAAAGAAAAGAAAACTGGATTCCCACAATTCAACAGGGAAATAAGCAATTTTCTCTTCAAACTTGGTTTACAGGCCTTGGAAAAATCAAGAGCAGTGGGTGCCACAACCTTACCTTTTCACATGACAGGCTATATTACCCTTCGGTTAGTAATGACTTAACCTCAGCCAATGATACCTGCTTTTGCTTCCTGTATTTCCACACAACCACAATCAAACATAGAGGTGTAGATGATTGGGAAAAAGAAATCAGTTCCATCCTGTTGAAGGAATCATCTCCTACTTATTTGCACCAATTCTGTGTTGTCTGACATATCTTACTAGAGAAAGTCAGTTTGTGCTTTCTGATGGTTACTGAGATGGAAAAAGAAGACACTCATCCCTTTAGCAATACACATTGCTTACCATTACATCTTTCTTCTCAAAATCCTAACCCACAGAGGTGGAGACCATAGTGAAAATCTATGAGTATGAGGTTCTATGGCTGCACATCCAGAAATTAAAACATTTTTAGGCTGCCTGTGAGCATAAACTAAATTGTTTCCTTCCATTATTCTATATCTAGAAGTGTTTAGAGATGCTTCTGATGCAATACTAGCAGAGGAAGCATGGTTGTCACTGCCTCAAGTAAGGCAGACATTGTCATATACGGATTAGTGCGCACATTAAATGCCTAAGGCCCTAAATACATGAATAACAGTGTCTGAAAGTATCTAGGCAGGTTAATTATCCAGTTTTTCTTACACTAAGTTCATCTAAAAATCTCACAAAGCTTCTAATAGATTTTTAACAATATGATACCAATTATGTTTACATTATTATACACAGTAAAAGGGGATAATTTGTCTCTTGAGAAGGCTAAGTAAAGAGTGTCGCACCCCAAAAGGTATTTACAAGAGAACAAAGTGATTTAAAGGTCAGAATTTACTGGGTTTTTTTTTCTCAAATTATTTCCAATTTTGAAGGTAACAAATACTCACACAACTATTCTGTACCTTCAGTATCAAATGGTCTTTGCTATTTTCATCTCTGGATAGAATTCTATCAGTCTTGACTCCATAAGGGATGGATAAGGGATCAAGGATGGTCTTTATGTACATGTCCATCCAGTAATGAGGGAATGAAATGCATTTTCTTCCTGAACAATGAGCCTCTTCAATCTTGGGTGAAGCATGGAAAAGTTGCACAGAATTCACTGAGAGTTACTTGATAACTATTCAAGTTGAGGAACACAAAGAGCTTGAAATGAATGAAAACACAACTGTTTAAGCTGAACAGGACACGACTTCTGGCTGGATGGCCAGGCCCAGAGAGTGGTGGTGAACGGTGCCACATCCAGTTGGCGACCAGTCACTAGTGGTGCTCCCCAGGAGTCAGTGTTCGGCCCAGTTTTCTTTAAATTATTTATTGGTGATTTGGATGAATAGATGAGGGGATTGAGTGCACCATCAACAAGTTTGTAGATGACACAAAGTTGGGGAGGAGTGTCAATCTGCTGGAAGGCAGAAGGGCTCTGCAGAGGGACCTAAATAGGCTGGAGAGATGGGCTGATTCCAATGGGATGATGTTTAACATGGCCAAGTTCTGGTCCTGCACTTTGTCCATAACAATCCCATGCAGTGCAGCAGGCTGGGAACAGAGTGGATGGAAAGCAAACAGGCAGAAAGGGGCCTGGGAGTCTGGATAGATAGAAAGCTGAACATGAGCCAGCAGTGTGTTCAGGTGGCCAAGAAGGCCAATGGCATCCTGGCCTGGAGCAGGAAGAGCATGGTCAACAGGACCAGAGAGGCAATTCTGCCCCTGTGCTCGGTGCTGGTGAGGCCACACCGAGAATACTGTGTACAGGTCTGGGCCACTCAGTTCAGGAAGGATATTGAGGTGCTGGAGAGCGTCCAGAGATTTTTTTTACTCGGTCACAAGTGCTATGAGGAGAGGCTGGTGGAGTTGGGATTGTTTAGCCTGGGGAAGAGGAGGCTCAGGGGAGACCTTATTGCCCTCTAAAACTACCTGAAAGGAGGTTGGAGTCAGGTGGTCGCTAGTCTCTTCTCACAGGCAATTAGCATTAGGACAAGAGGGCACAGACTCAAGCTCTGCCAGGGGGGTTTTAGGTTGGATATTAGGAGGAGAATTTTTATGGAGAGAGTTGTCAGGCATTGGAATGGCCTGCCCAGGGAGTTGGTGGATTCACCATCCCTGGATGTTTACAAGAGAAGACTGGATGTTTTCAAGATGAGACTGGATGTGGCACTTAGTGCCATGGTCTAGTAACGATGATTGGGTTGCACTCAATAATCTTTGAGGTCTCTTCCAACCCATTTGATTCTATGATTCTATGAAATGTTTGAAGATTAATATCTATTTAAATGACCCCTAGGAAGGGTGTTGGTTACACCTCCTGCATGTGAGCATGGTTGTATCAGAGGATGGACTTAAGGACTGGTTGGTGAAGTCAAGGTATCTCCATGTTGCTGTTTGCTTTGCTTAGTGAGTGGCTGGGTGGGTATGGAGGAGAGGCCTGGATATGCTTACCTGTTACACTCTTGTATGCAAAGTGGAGACACAGCCTCCTCCAGTCTTTTAAGAGGAGAAAGTTGACACAGCTGTCTTTAGATAAAAGAATGGCTTAATACTCTTTTCATATCAGTTAGGAAATCCTTTACAGAGCTTGCATATTAATATTATTGTACATTAACCCTTCCCCAAAAGAAACAAAAGAGAAATACCAAAACAGGAAAAATCTTAAAATGTGAGATTTTTTTTTCTTAAACAAAAGGAAAAGAAAACAAAAAGGGGGGTAAGAGAGAAATCAGAGAAATTTTCTTGCAGTAACTTTTAGATATACTTTTTTTGTGGTTAAAGCTCTATTCTTTCCTAGATTCATTTTGAAATTCAGTTTTGAATGGGTGTGAGTAAGATAAAGATCAAAACTGCTATCTTGCATATTCCTTGTGTCAAAGCTTTAAGTCTGCTCAGGTTTGGAAACTTTTGTGAACCTTGGTGCTTGTCACAAAGAGTGGGCTCACAAGAGATTTTATAGAAATTTTTCCCAGCTCTTTATTATTCCTGCTTATATTTCTTGTGGTTTCTACTGTAGTTTACCAACTGCTCTGAATCCTTTCAAGTTTTTGTCCCTTTCTCAACTGAAGCTTTCCTTCACTTATGATATGAATAGTCTAGTGGCCAATGCAGTCATTTTCCCTTTTCATATGCCCTTCATCCTGCCTGTTTTCAATATCTACTTCCCCACCCCTCTCTGTATTAAACTGCATAAACCACATGCCCTCACTGTGGTATTGTTCATTTTAAGTATTTAGAATTATACTGTTTAACTTATTCTCCTTTCTTTTTATCTGCTGTTTTTCTTTCCATGGTTATGTTTCATCAGCAAATTTCATCTCCTTTGTGTGTATTTTATGCCTAGCTTTGTGTTGCAGGTACATAAACTGAGCACAATTGGTTCTTGTACTGAACCTGTTATCACAAGGGATACTTGAAAACCTCAGTTACCCCAAAATTGTGGACACTGCATTTTTAGCATCTTTCTAAAGAATAAAAAAACTTGTTTTTTCAGCTTACCAAGATTTCATTAAATATATATATATATATACTCATGCATTTTTTTCTCCTTTCCCTGTATTGCTAAGGTGGCCTTAGACTAAGTAAGATAATAAGCTGTTTTCTTTTTAAAGGTGAGCTGAAAAACTGAAGTGAAAATTGAATTAAGTTTGATTTATGTGTTGTGTGTGCCCCATCAGCAAGACTGTGGAGGAATTCATCATATGGAAAAGATGTAGATAGCCTTTTCTGAACTGAGGGTTACTCTTTATTGAACTCCTGCAGCTCCTTGCATGCTGACACCAACTCAGAATACATCAGAGTTTCATTGCAGACACTCCAAGATCAAGCTCCTAAACCAGTAGACAAGGGGTTTTTTGGATCATTTTTACTTTACAACTAGTGCTGTCACCTGCACCTGTAGAAGTTGGATATCAATATTTAAGCTCAGGGTCACATAGAACTTGAAAAGATGGCAAAGGTTTAGATTGCTGAGTAGAATTGCTTGGGAAAGGCAAGTTGGGCTTTGTATGTATGACTGTGTTTGTGTGTGAGAAGAAAATATATCCAATTTTCTTGATGTCCATTCCTATAATCTTTTCAAATATGTTGCTATGGGAATCTTAATGAAGCCTAACAAAAAGCAGCTAAAGTATAGTCATAAGGAAGTGAGTAAATACCAGCATTCCATAATTGTGTAGTGTTTAACTTTGCAATCTTCCTGATCTTCTAATTTGTAACTGTATGAAATTTACTGGGAGGAAGAAAAACCCAAAAATACCCCAACCAGCTAAACCCAAATGAACTACAAAACAAACAAAACCCCAGCCTTTCTCCCCAAATTAAATTGCACTGTACTACACTGACACCTTATGTTATTCTGTCATGCTTAGTCATTAGAATTACAGACAGCCTTCATCTGGGCTAATAAAGTAACTTGTCATTAAGTAGGGGACTATTTTCATCCCTGTTAGAATATGAACTCATGGTTTCTTCATTTCTTCCCCACAAAGGATGAACTGCTATTAGTCAGTTCTGGAAGAATATAATTACTGCTAAAAACAAGCTTAGTATTAGCCCCCAGTCCTGTGGTTACAGCTTGTCTACATTTATATTTGTCCACCATTATTATTTTCATCTTTCTTACCATTTTTGGTGGCTGTTTTGTCCAGAAAATTATCATTGTCATCATCATCATCATCGTCGCTGTCATCGTCATTTCACTGCTGTTATCTTCTGAAAATGGTGCACCTCCGCCTTACATGCTTATTTTCCTCCCTTTGATCTCATAACCACTTTCAGAGACGGAATTATTAGTCTTCTGCCCAAAAGTGGGTAGGTGACAGAC
Source organism: Acanthisitta chloris (assembly GCF_000695815.1). Taxonomy (NCBI): domain Eukaryota; kingdom Metazoa; phylum Chordata; class Aves; order Passeriformes; family Acanthisittidae; genus Acanthisitta; species Acanthisitta chloris. The sequence continues at coordinate 28,454 of NW_008687500.1, read as the reverse complement.
AAGTGGAGTAACTTCCAGGTCCCTGTGTGTAAGATTCCTGTTTGTACCCCTAGTTCCAGATGATGTTTATTTGTTTGTATGCTGTTCCTTCGCAAACACCTTAATAATTTTCTATGATCTCTCCCATTTCTCACTTCTCTCTGTTTCACTGTACCTCATTACATTTGAGTTAGCTTGAGCCCAACAGATGTACTGATATTAGCCCTTATCTGACTGATCTGACCCTATGAAAAGCATTTTCAGGAAGTCAAGAGGAAAGGCTGAAGCAGGAGACAGCCCAAATGTGCCCCACCACCTTATAAAGCCTATACATACAAACTCCGTTTACATGGAGATACCATGTGGGGGAGGAAGCATGCCCAATTCACAGAGATTTATCAGAGATTCTAGGTGATAAGCTGACAAGTGTCACCAAAGTGTTCTTTATTTGCCTGTTGGCTTCCTTTTTACACAAGGAATTTATTCTATAAGTTTGGGAGGAAAAATGCCTGAAGCAGATAAACAGAAAGGGAAACGGAGGTTGAGAGTAAAACTTAGAAAAAAATTAAAACCTTCAATTTATGCACCATTAGCAGCTTTGTCTGCAATACATACATTAAATACCACCCAGTGCAACTTATCTGAATTAGGACATATTTTTTAGCAAGACTGAACATCTTAAGCATCTGTATGAGCTGACATTTTTAATGTACTTGTACTTTTCTGTACAAACAGTGGATAATAAATGAACATAAGCCTTCAATCCCTCATGTCGTCTTCCCCTGTGCCTTAAATATATCCACTTGATATTTAAATAAAATAAAGTTAAATTAGTTCAGTTGTAATGACAATGTAATGTAGATTGTTTGTGCCAAATTCAAGCTTGGTAGGAAATAATTTTATTCTTGCTGGAAGAATTATGCACTAATTAATCGTCTGGAAATAAGTGTTTAAAACGGAGAGTGTGTTAGAAATTTAAGGAAACATTTTTACTCGGCTTATCTTAGTCCCCTTTTTTTAGTGCGCAAAAATGTTTGAGAATTGCTTCATTTTTCTTTCTCTCCTCATTCCTCCTCACTCCTTCTGTCTGATGCAGGCCAAATCCTCCCAGGCAGATTAACACAAACTCAATAGGCCAAATTCCAATGTGATTTAAATAGGAGGTAAATTGGCAATATAAACAAGTGTAATTTACATGCTGAATGTTAAAAGCTGGTTGAAAGAATTGCATGGAGGAAGTCACTCACAATGCATATCAGGGTTTTATTAGTCCAGCAGAACCTGGAAGCTATGCCATATAGCACTGAATGCCATCCAATGGTATTGTATAAATTCATATTAATATGGTCAAAGCTTATAAACTAATCCAATAAGAGTAGAAATGGAAAAGTAACTTCCAGAGTTAGCTTTTGTTAATTTTCTCATCTCTAAATTCTAGAGAAATGTGTTTATTTTTCTGGTCTATTTAATGTTTTTTTAATGATCTGGATGAGTATGTTTCTTGAACTTGTAGATAACATCAGAACAGGAGGCACAGCAAATACTCTAAAGAATGTGAAGGTGAATTTGAGATAAGAGCTCAAAAAAGGAAGTCTCCTCAGTAGAAGCAAATATAATTTTTAATATATAAAGCCAATGATTTTGAAAACACAGGATGGAAATCTCTTACTCAGCCAAAAGATCGATAGGGAAAAAAAGTTATGACTTTTCATGAATCATGAGATGCATATAGTCAGTGATATGACATTGCCATAATAGAGGTAAGCAGTATGCTGAAATGTACAACTGAAGGTTATTCCTACAAAACCTGCTCAACTTTTGGCCTCAGCAAGAACGTTGTCCAGTTAAGATGTTGTCTTTCTGGTTAATTAGAGGGTAGTTAATGTAAATGGAGGTCAGCAATCAGAATTGCAAAACCATCATGTAGGAGAATATTTTGAATGGATACCGCTCAGTCTAGGAGCATCATAAAGGAGGATGTGATCACAGCCTTCAAAGAAAGTAATAACCTATATTTTTCATTGTTCTCATACTCTGGAAAAGACAGAACGGTTTTAAAATCAAGAGGGAAAATTTACATATTAGGAAAAGCTCTTGACACTTAGGCTAGAGAAGCAATAGGAAAACTTGTCTGCAGAAGCTGTCCGGTGTCTACCTTTGTCAGCCCTCAAGATGAGATCAGAGAAACTGTAAGGAGGGACTGTGACAGCTAGCCACACATGGGAACAGAAGGTGGAATTCCATCCTCAGGAGGCCTAAGAGGTCTCCTTCTATCAGGGGTAATTGTCTTAAATTCCAGAAGATTCTGTGATGTTATGGGTAGCAACAAGAAGTCATTGGTGCTATTGCCCATTTGAATAGCTAAATGGAAGTGCAGTGTTGCCTGTGACAAATTGTTTGCTTAGCATTATTGTCCATGGTCCAGCAAGGGTTGAAGAATATGCCCTTAAGTAGCCATGATGAATACTTTTACTATTTCTAATCCATATTTTATAATGATTTCTCTCATTCTGTGGTGTTGCATGCAGGACAGACAAGACAGACAAGAATATTATAGCCCATACTCATCATTCTTCGTTTTTCATGAACTTGGACAATAGCTTCATACTCTAGTCAACAGAAAATAATAGTCTCTTTCAGAAGGTAACTCATGTTTTTGGGGCATTGATCATTGGACAGAGGTGCTTATCTCTTGTTGGAGAATGGCTGACAGATCAAGGACATACCGACACACTTCTATGGAGGTGCTGTGTCAGCAGGGAGACACCCACCATCCCAAACAGGAGCAGTAAAGGCGGGAAACAGCAGCCAATCAGAGACAAGGACACGGCGACCTTGATGCAACATTAGGATGAGCAAAACAAGCTGTGGCTAAAAATAGAAGCAGAAGGGACTACTCCTGGGAGGAGCAGGCCAACACGGTTGTAGTCTGTTAACCAATTAGAATTTGACAAACAGGCATACATTATGGAAAAGTGTATAAAAGAACCCTGGTAAAAAATAAAGTTTAAAGGCTTTTGCAGAACCTCATATTGAATGTTTTGTGTCTTCCCTGCTTGTGAGCTCTCTGCAATCTCTTTCTTCCCTCTAGTGAGGGAGCCTGAGATGGAGAGGCTTCTGATTCAAGCCACAGAGTAGTTATCTAAATTTAAGAAAGATGGATCTGCTGTATTTCAGCACACATAGAAAGTCAGTTGTAGCTTGTGCTGTGTCCCATAACACTGATTTAATCAAAATGAGTGGTTTTTTTTACAGAAGTTCTCAATTTATTGTAATACAGACAGGCATTAGCTATGTCAGTCAGTTTATGATTGTTCCAAAAAGATTTTAAATAGATCCATGCACAAGTTTCTTTATCTGTATTTCTTGCTACTTCTGCCTGCACTTAGGCATGGAGGCCATTTGGCCTTGGAAAGATTTTAATTTTGTTCACGATGCTGTTTGTTCAGAACACAATTGTCCAAAAGGAGAGTAAGGGACAGTTGCTATTTTTCTTTGGTTTTTCATTGGCAAGGATTTCTATTGCAAATTGACTTAAATTCCTTCTATCTGCTGCTGGAAACCTAATCTAAATGTAAATTAAAATAAATATATTTCTTAAGAGGAAAAAGAAAAAGAGGGGGAGAAAAATCCACAAACTTGAAATCTTCAGAACTATTTTATAGTATCCTAATTATTTTTGTATTGTTTTTCTCTTGCTGCCAAACATATTTCTAATGAAACTCAGGTTTCTTGGAAACATAAAGAAGGACTCCTGGGCTACAGTTATTTTATGAATAATCAGGATTGAATATTTCAGGAATCTCAAAATTCTTTCCAGACTTGAGGACAAATAGGAATAAGACTTCAGAAAGTGGGCTTAGATGGAAAGAATACAAGCAGAATACTTGGTCCGTTGTGTACTAGAATAATAAAGAATACATATATAGAGTAAGCTAGTATTATTTTATCACATTAATTTTTCTTTTCCTTTGTAATGGGATTTTAAAATATTATAATGAATCCAAAATCTCAATCTCAGAACAAAACGTATGTAGGCAAGATATTTACTATGTTCCTGCAGTTGCTAGGAAGGCTCAACATATTATATGTTTCAGAATTATGTATATAAAATACCTTTTGTATTGCAAAAAAATTATTTCTCTTCCTTTCCTTCGTTTCTTTTCCCGTTCCTGAAATGCACCTGATTGGGTAAGGTTGCCTGAGACTCTCGATCCTATTTTAACTTTGTAGCTCTAGGACTTTCTGTCTAATTTTATTCTGTAAGATATATGTTCCTTCATTCAAAATGATCTTTCAACAAGGAAGGAAAACCTAATGCAGTCTTTCTGCACCATATTATCAGTATAGATCTAACCCAGACAGCAAGGTTTGCAAAGCAGCTAACTCTTGATAAGGGTTTGGCACCCTTTTGGAAAGAAACTCCAGTGTTCTGCTAGTTTTGAATACGGTAGAGTTAACTTTCTTCACAGTGGCTGGTAAGAGGCTATGCTTTGGATCTGAGCAGAACAGAGGGTTGATACCATGGAGATGTGTTTGCTATTGCTGAGCAGAGCTTACATAGAGGCAAGGCCTTTTCTTCTTTTCATATTGTCACACTGTCAAGGCAGTTGGGGGTGCATGGGAGACTGGGAGGGCACACAGCTGAGACAGGTGACACAAAATGACCAAAGGTGTATTTCATACCATATGATAACATGCCCAGTATACTAAGTGGTTGGAGATGGAGGAAAGGGGGAACGTTTGGAGCAATGGCATTTGTCATCCTGACTAACCATAATGTATGATGGGGCCCTGCTCTCCTGGAGATGGCTGAATACCTGCCTGCCTGTGGGAAGCGGTGAATTAATTATTTGTTTTACTTCGGTTGTGTGCACAGTTTTTGCTTTTCCAATTAAACTGTCTTTATCTCAGCCCATGAGTTTTACTAGGTTTTACTCTTCTGATTCTCTCCTACATCCTGCTTGTAGGCGAGTGAGTGAGTGACTGTGTGGGGCTTGGTTGCTGGCTAAATCATGACAGTGGTGGTGAGCTGTTTCCATCACAGTGCCACAGGTTTGGCACAGGCTGGCAACCCTGCTGCTGATTTTCTCAGAGAGCTCAAGGAAAGAAGTGAAAACTGAGGGAGCTTTTCTTTCTCAAGCATGGCTGATATTTTTATATCAGACTGGCAGGCTCACAGCAAGGCCTCATTCTATCACATCTCCCTATGGCCTACTGTAACAACCTCTGGGTAAATGAAAATGTTTCTGGAATTCGAAGACAAAATAAAGCAGCTAGATTCTCAAGCCCAGCATTGCACAGGTCAAGTCCTTGCACCCTACATGTGCTAGTTTGCCAGTGTGTCCCAAGCACAGTAACACATACTTTCTGTAGCTTGCCACTCAGAATATTATCTCTTGATATAAGGAGAAACAGAGATAAAATATCATTTCTCTTTGTAGTTTGTTCCAGTAGTTGACTGTCATAAAAATAATCCTTCTCTTTTTTTGTGTATTTTTCTTTCTGGCCCTCAGCTTTGAACTATGTGTTGTTTTATACATCCCTGTTTAATTACATTTGGTCACCAGTAAATTAGCATGTTTATTTCCAGTATCATTAAAAAAACTAAATAAACTCACCAGATAACATTTTTTTTGCTTCATCATAATTCTACAATGGACTGGAAAACAACGTGCTAAAAAGAGGATATTCTTTCAGCTTGACTAATAAATGTCACTCAGGTTCGTTGTTTTTAGTTTTTAAATGACTGTTTGAACTACTTTCATTTCAGGCAGTGAGCTCCAAATGAGCATTCACACATCTGGGTTCTTCCCTCAGCTTACCTACGAAGTAGATTTTAAATAAAAGTAGCATAAATAGTAAATGCTTGAAGATGGGCTAAAATGATATAAAAAGAAATTCGGACAACAAAATCACCAAAAAAAACCCCACCAAGAAAACCCACCACAATTCAAAAAACAAAATTAACCAAACAACCCCTTCACAATCTATCAAAAACTAAAGCTCAACACAGTTACTCATTTACATATTCATAATTTTGTGTGACATGTCTCAGAGCAGTATCAGTGCACCCACATAGTTTTGTCCCAAATGTTCATGAAGTTATGGGTGCTGTGCTTTCCTGCTGCACCAGCTGGAATTCAGGCAGAAAGCTGAAGGGCATCCCTGGTCCTTCCATAAGTCTGTGTGGAGTGGCAAACTCCAAATGGTGAGTCCTAAAGAAAAGCCCTAATTTATCATCATATCTGAAGCATGGCTGTGGTTCCAGCTGCCACATTCCTTGCTCTGTGTTTGCTCAGATTCTGCAGCCCAGTAAATACAGTAATACCAAAGCTAATAATAAGCCATGGTGTTTGCAGTAGCCACATGCTGATAACAGGTTAAAGCTTGTATTTACGAAACAGCATAAAGCTTCAGGAACTGTCAGACTTTGCCTGGACTTGTCTTAGCTGGCCTTGAGCTTATTTGAGCCTCTTCATTAGTTGCAGCTGTAAATTGCCACAATGGCTGTTCTAACCAGTTATCAGCTTTAGCTTAACCTTGTCCAATTATACAGTTTGGCACCTGAAGAATTTATACCACATAAGGCACAGTATGACAAAAAAAACCCCCAAATATAGCCTTGTAAGCAAAGCTGCGGGCAAGCAGGAAAAGGAAGACTGATAAAACAGATTGTCTCAAACCAAATAGCTGTAGCCCCAAAATAGTCGAGACTCAGGAGGAAAAAACACCCACTCTTTTTATGCCACAAAATTGCATGAGGTGCAATGAGTCCATGTACGTTATTACTAACCCACTTGCCAAAAGACTCTCATAAATCAGCACATCACAGAGAAACTGCAGTTTGTTCTCCATTTAGATGATTTAATCAACTCCCAACACAGACTGCAAAAGATAAGTAGGTAGTCTGCCACTGTACTTCTGCTTTTTAGCAGAACAGACAAAATAATAACACTCAATACAGCATGGGCAGAAGAGAGTAACAGCTATGTCACTCCACAGAAGCATGTTTCTAAGGCCTTATGATATTTATTATCTTAATTAATTATTATGAAGTAGGCATAAAATATAACATTGCTAATTATAAAATGCAGGAGAAAGAAAAACCCAGAAGGACAAAAATTTAGGGTAAGGTTGGTATCATGTTCAACTTGATGTAGATTCTCAGTGGCTAAATGCCTCAGTCTGTAACCCTTCAGTGGGGATCCATATCTAGGAAAATTTATGGTGTCTGTCTTGGATGTTTAACTGGATAGGATTTCCTAGATGTTATCGGGAAAAAATGGATAGGATTGTTCGAAACTTGAGGAAAGATTACATGGCTCAAAACAGCCATGTAGAAAAGCAGCGGAGAAACGGGGTGAGCTCTGCATAGATGGGGCAGTGTGCTGCTCCCCTCTACAGTTCTTCAGGCCTTCTAACTCTGCTGTTTAGCACATATGCATTGAAAATGTAGCTGCCAATGTGGCAGCTACATGACTCTGATGTAAGCCCTGAAATGGTGGTGGTTGACCTCATGGCCTTGCTGTAAGCCCAAAAATGTGTGCCAGGGGCACTCTGGCTCTGCCTAAAGCACAGGTGCAAGCATGACCTCACACTGCAGAGGGCCCCCAGAGAAGGCAACTGATTAAAAGACAGTGAGACGTGTCATGTAGCACACACGACTACCCTAGATTCAAAGTTGCTGAGACCATGCTGGATCCACAGGTGGTGATCATCTCTCTCTTTTTCTCATCTTTCTCTGTGTTCTCCTAGCTTTTACTCCTCAATATATAAATTGTAAGCCATACTGAGAAGTATCCAGTTAAAACTAAGTGTTCAGCACCTAGCTAAGGGCTTTGTCCTTTAACATGTACTAAGTTATAGTTTGCACCGTGTTTGGATGCTGTGAAGTTTACTGGCTTGTCTTTGTCAAGTGTCTTATTCCACCCAGACAATCCAAAGTTTGTAAGTAAAAACTGTTTCTTGTTAATCCTCACGAGAATTTTGTGGTTTCTCCCACGTACCACCTAGCATAATAAAAAAGTAACCTCCTAAACCCACTCAAGGGAACCAATGGATTACAAGGATCCATTTAAAAATATTCAGAAACTGCAGAAAATTGCAGTGAGGTGTTCTAACTTTGATAGGTGACTTCATTAGTGGCAAGGACCTTTGTACAAAGAGGAAAGGAGTGTGCTAGAGACAAGTAGTACGGAAAGGTATACAAAGCATTAGCCGTACCCTGGATTTAAAGCTCAGTTCAAGAGAGGTGAAGTGAGTATATGGCTTGTGAGACAGAGGAAATTCAGTTAAACCTAGGATTAATGCAAATTGGTTTTATTTAACCTTCTACTAGAGGTAGCTGGATTACTTTAACTCTCCAGGTTCCTGCAACAGCCATGAAAGGGGCAGGTAGCTCCACTTTGTAAATTATCAAACAAGGCTAGACATGTGTCATTGAATGGAGACAACTGTCCCCTACACACCATTCCTTCAACATGGAGGAAGAGGGACCAAGTGACCAGTTTGGGTTTGACAGGTTATATGGCTGACAGACATATGAGAGAGAATCTGTTGCAAAAAAGACCATCTTTAGTTCAGGGAATGTGTGATGTATTACTTGGTAGAGATTTGACTGAGTAACTCAGCATTTGTTGCACATCCTCATTCTCCTAAGCATGGACATCTTATTGAAGAGAGAAACAGCTTCTTTCAGACAGCAGCAGCATGCCTGGTTACAAAAATTGCACAGAGATTTTATAACCTCCAGGAAATTCATATGCTCATTCAAAGCATAACAGGCAGATAAACAGTCACAGAAGAACAGATCTATAAGAATGATCTTTATTTCTCATTCCAAATACTCTTAAGGTATACGGATAAAATGCATGTAACTGATTAGTTTTGTCATTCTCTTATCACAGAGTAAGCAGAAGTTTGATTCCTAGAAAAAAAATAATCCATGATTTGTTCTTCAATTCAGTCAGAATCCTTCATGGAGTTTTCACATACATAGGGGAGATTAACATCTAGGATGAGCTACAGTAAATGTAAAACCACATCACATTTAAATGCAAGAACATAGTATTGTGAATGGTGGTGTTCCTAAGTAAACAAAATATTTGAAATGTGGAGTAAAGGTGGTCAAGGATAAAAACATTATGACATACTGGTTTTACTTATTTTAAGTAAGGACAAAGCACCCCAGATTATATTAAGATTGCTTAATTTATTTCACTGATTTGTAAGCTGCACCACATCAAAGACAATTTTATTTCAATCCACAGTCCTTGAAATATGACATTTACAAACTGAACAAAGAAGTACCTAGTTCTAGGTAGTTCTAGAAAATAAAGAACCTGAACTGAGACTTCAGATTAGTCTGTCATCCTCTGAAACAACTTATTTTTGAGAAAAGAAAAGAAAAGAAAAGAAAAGAAAAGAAAAGAAAAGAAAAGAAAAGAAAAGAAAAGAAAAGAAAAGAAAAGAAAAGAAAAGAAAAGAAAAGAAAAGAAAAGAAAAGAAAAGAAAAGAAAAGAAAAGAAAAGAAAAGAAAAGAAAAGAAAAGACAAACAATATGAACAGGACGTGATTAAATACAAGTTTCTATTTCTAGATGTGAACATAGCACTGAGGGTTGCTCAGACTGAGGTAGATTGATGTTTTATCCTAAAACAGACTAAATGCTGCCGGGGCAAGTGGAAGAGAGAGCAAGTATTCCTAAATGCTTTCTTAGAAAAGACGCCCTAAATTTCAGCCAAATTCCAATTTAGGCAGAATAAAATCAGTGTAAACAAATGTTTTCAGTCTAGAAACTGAAATGTACCAGGAAAACGTATGTACAGTTCTCTGTGGGGGTTTTGTTTGGGCAGAGGAGGGGAAGGGCAAGTATAGCATTTTTAGATCTTCTAGTTTTCTTTCTTCATAGGTTTTTGTTTGGATTTTTTTACATAAATAGGAATAGTTGAGTCTCTAGGGACCACAGTCTGGTACATTTCCCAGAACTCACTTGGCTTTGTAGAAAGTAATTAAAATAATAAATAAATTAATTAACTAATTAACTAACTAACTAACTAAATAAATAAATAATGAGTAAAATGCCTTTCAGGGAAGCACTTCTACACTGAAACAGGGGTAGCTGTGATGGGTGACTAGTCAAACATTGCAGCATTTAACAACTCTAGACAGGTTTTCTTTCATGGGCAAATTTCAGCTGCATGAGGGCTTCAAGATTTGAATGAGACAATCTCCTAGGAATAATTAAGTATATAGAATATATTCCTAATCTGCATGTTAAACTAATATATAAATATTACTGTCTAAAAGGATTTGTCTCACTTTTTTATTTTTATAGTCTGCCCATTTTTTTTAAAATTTCGTTGCTTCCTTTAAGAAATACTTGTTCTAAATTCCCAGTGCTGAAAGCCTTTTGAAACTTCATCATCACACAGAGGAATATATTCAAAGTATCCATATCCATAGGTAAGAACCTAATATGATAGTAGTAAATAAAATCAGATTCATGCATCCCGTAGGAGGTAAGATGTCCATGGCAGTATTCGACTTACAACTTTTATCTACAACTTATTTCCAGAGATGGAAAAAAACCTGGGAACCTTTCTTTACAGGTTTGGTTGTACCATCTCTATTTTTCAGCTTTAAAGCCTAGTATATGACAATCGTGGCTTTTTTGTGATGTGTTGATATTGGAGTCTTAAGTTCTGAAAACTCGATGGAAGGGAAATTTGCCTGCTAACCTCATGATTATGGTCCTTCTTTTTGCAAAGTGAGGGTCCTTCAGGCATAAAAACATAGAACAGGACTCAGTTCACATGATGGCTGATGCAGAAGTCATGCTTAGTGATGGGAAGCTGTTCCCTCCTATCAGTGTCAGTACAGCAGCTTTAAGTTAATAGTAGTATTACTTCCTGCTTCCTTCATTAGATGCTTTAGCAAGTCTACCACATCTTCATCTCACAATCAGGATTTTTAATTTTACTATTGCTAAGTTAGACGGTTTTCAGGATTACTTAACACCAAGAGCAGCATGAAAACCCCTTATTCATTTACAACTAGTAGTTTTGCAAATAGGGCATTATTCAAGTTGTTTTATTCCATTCCAGGCAGAGCACCCTGCTACAAAAGGCCTGACGGCTTTTGCCACAATTTTCCTTGTTGGGTCTCCTCAGAAGCAAACTCAGGTGTATAAGAATCTGGGTTCTGGGACATGCTCATGGGGGATGTGGACAGGTGGGATGCACCTTTGTCTCCTTTCACACAAAGCTATCCTAATTCTTTAAAGCAGTTTTATGCACATATAACTTATAAGGCTTCTTTGTTGTGTTTCCAGCACTAAGCTTAAAATCTGTCACACTGAAACATTGCTAAATCCTAAGGAGTAGAGTTAAATCTAGAGCTGAGACTGTCTGGAGTGCAATTAGGACCTCAGAGCTGCAAAGGTAACCTGTCCTGACAACATCAAAAAAAGTCAGCACTGGCTTTGGAACAAGCAACTACAGTCTGCCTCCTGTTTCTCCCAGAAAGCCAGCAGCACCTGGGAGAATGCTGCATGAGAACAATTCTATATAATAATGTAGATGTGCAAAGTCAGATAAATCCAAGCACAACTTTCAGTCATGACTATCCCTTCAAAACAAGGGGAGAGATCAGAAATTTTAACTCTCTCTGGAACAACTAATAGTAATAGAACCCTCACAACAGTAATAAAAAAATGTTCTGACTTCCCAAATATAGCAATCTTATGTTTTTTCTTCTTTTTTTTTCATATTTTAAGAAGAAAAATGCACTATCCTGATGACAGACCTGCTGAGTATTTTCCTTTAGCAAAATCCTAATGTACTGATATTTCAAGTTCACGCAAACAAATTCCCTATAGGATGAATACATGATTTGTATATTATTAATATTACACTTGGATGTATAATTGCCACTTTGAAAGGTTTCAGCTCGTTTTGGTGAGCCTGTATATATTTGCAAAATAACTGCAACTCCCCTAACTTTCTCCCCATTGGTTGTAAGACAAAGCAGTTAGAAAAACAAAAATAACATCTATTAACTGCTTGCTACTGCAGGCAGAAATAGCATTGCATACAAGCTCACATGTGCAATCATTGATTCTGAAGTAGTGACTGACAGCACCCAACTAAGAAGGTTGTAACAAGCTAGTTCGAGGCTGAAACAGCCAGTGGAGTGCAGAGAAGAAAAAAACCTGGCCTCTAAACTTGTCTTCAGCCAAAAGAAAGGCAGTTGAAAAGTAAAGGAAAAAAAAAAAGAAAGATGAGAGAAAGAAACCTGTGCAACCAGTCACTGTCCTTGTTGTGCAGCGGCACGCAGCAGCAGCAGCAGCTTGTAATTTCCAGCTTTCTTTAATTCATAGTTATATCATGAGAGAGCAAGAAATAAAATTCTTTGTAACACCAATAAAAATATTAGTCATTTAATGATTCACAAGCACATATGTTTGTATTTGAAGTCTGTGTTCTCATGTATCCACTGCATACCACATACTCAGACAAGCAGAAGCAGCTACAGTAGCATAGAGGGACATAATCCAAATGAACACCACTCCACTACACAATAGCAAACTGTGCATCTGAATGTGCTCTACTCAGCTGGACTCAGGACTAGAGCACATTCAAATGCAAAGAACATATATTTTCTATGAGAATGTTGCCCTTCTGAGACTTTGTTTCTTTCTTATGGGTCATGCCTTTCCCCAGCTCTTCGCAACAGACATGAAATGCTTTTTCTTCTGCTCCAAACCCACTTTTACTGTCATACAGACAAATTATATTGCTCTTTCATGTCTAAGAATTCAGTGTAAATGCAAATGTATAATATTAAAACATGAGGCGAAAACACACTTCAGGACACTCAAAATGTCATTTCAAAACCAAAGTCCTGATGACTCTCAGGCAATGATTTCTATTGTTGCACAGTTGAATTGTCGTGATTGTAATTTCAGTATAGGTCAGGCTGCAGGAGACCTCACAAGCAGAAAATCAGTTTATAAAGCATACTTCCCCAAAATGCTAGCAAGTCTCAGTGAGCTGAAAATGTTCTACAATTTGTCCCATTGCAGAATGGGATATTGTCTGAAATCTAGAAAATGTTCAAGGGTAGCAAATTATATTTTCTGCTTTCTTTTAATGAAAAATGAAGATACTTCATAGATTCTATTTCACTGGACTTAGGTTTCCAGATGGACATCTATTGTATTCAACAAAGTTATGGCTAAGGCCAGGCTTTGCTTACAATTTGCATGATTCACAGATTTAAAGGCAGTGAGAACAATGAGATCAGTAAAACTGACTTCCCAGATAACATGGCCTTATGTCCAATGGAACATCTCCACATCATGCTCACTAAGAGAAGTTCCCCATCCTTATGTAACATTCCTCCTCTCTTGCAAGACTCACTCAAAACTTAGCTACTTCAAGAGATGCTTAACCTTCCAGAGAGGCATGTGAGCTTGATTTAAAGGTGTCAAGCCAAAAAGGAATCCATTTTTTCCCTTAACAATTTCTTCCAGTGGTCAATCATCTACACTGTTAAAAAACATTGTGCTTTATTTCTAATTTGTCTGACTTCAGCTTCAGGCATCATCTCTTGTTATGCCTTGCTCAGCTAGATTAAAGATCTTTTTAGTAGTTATTGTTTTCTCCCCTTGAAGGTACTTAGGCACTCTAATCAAATCACCTCTCAATCTTCTTCTCAATAAGGTAAATAGGTAAAGCTCCTTAAGTATCTCAACTATAAGGCATGGCTCTTAAATAATTTTGTAGCTCTTTTCTGCGTCTTTCCAGATCTTTTATCATTATTTTTGAAAGACAAGCATTAAGAGTATCAAAAAATTTACAGAATTTTTAAATCTGTTTTATCTTTGACATATGTAAGTATTAAACCAGTCCCTATTCCTACTCATCTGTTTAGACATCCAGGCATTGTAGT